>NC_056001.1:99590556-99830574 GCF_018446385.1 Zingiber officinale
TATAATTATGATTATTTAATCTGGACATTGGAGAAATATAAAGATTACCTAAGCAAAATATTACAAGAACCAATGTCTCCATTTGATTCACGTTACTCTTTTTAATATTAGTAAGGTAACATACTATGATGTATCAATTTAAATTCGAGTTATTGATAGATCAATTTTTTTTAAAAAATTATATTTAATTATTTTTTTTAACAATATTAAGTTGTTTAATAATGGAGAACTTATATAAAATCAATATACAACTTATTTTTAAATTATACACACTAGATATATTTATCTAATAATTACTATATATATATATCGAAACCATATTGACACAACATGATACGATACCGAAATCGTATCGTTTCGGTCTGGATCGAAACATCGACACGGTTGAGATTTTAAACCTTGCATCAAACCCTTAGCTTACTCTATATGTCATCTATTGCTGGGTCACTTATAAAGTCCACCTCTTATGACTATCATTAGAACTATTTATTCAACTCCATTTTCCTTGTCAGCTTTTAAGCTATCAAGCCCAACTTGACCACACTAAGTCAACTAACACAACTTGATCTTATCGAGTCACGAGCTCTCTTTATGTGCATTATACTAAATTCTTACGAACTTCATGCACACGTTACTTGATAATGTAGGAAAACCTAATTTAATCCTTGTGTTTAATATATCAAACATCTTACTCGAATACGACTACTTAAGGCATGATTGCATGAATAATTCTTGTAGTTCTAACTGCTCTCTCAATGAATTTGTTTGAATCTCCATTGCATATGCAATTAATAATAAAAGAGTCATGGAATTAGGAACTTACAAAGCTATCTACCATATCAATTTGATTACTTTAATGTTGTGAGTTGATGGATTGTGGTGTTTTTGATATTTGGATAATATATTTAGATAATATGTTGGTGCAATCATATTATGGGCAAATAGTTTAAGTTTGGATCATGTTTATTTTTTGATTTGTATGAAATTATACAAAACTTAATCAAAATACACATTAAGACTTGTGTGGCCAAGGGAGTTAATGGCTCGAGGTCTCATAGATTTCGATTGTTTGAGCAAATAATTTAAGTTTAGGTCATATTTGTATTCGATGTGTATGATTAGTATAATCTATCAAAGTACACATGTGAGACTTGTGTGGCCAAGGGAGCCGATGACTTGATGGCTCAAGGTACATGGATATTAGAGAAGGATGACATGGGACATTCAAGGGTCCTAGGATTTGGAGCATCAAAATGTAGTTGACCCAGAGGTGCCGGTCTACATAGGTGAAGGCGTGACATGTGAAGTGATGTGCTCGTTCCACAAGCACACTTTGTTGTTGAATACCAAAATACTTGCAAAGGAGGTTGTCTAGACGATCGAGAATAAGTGTGTTGTGGAAAGAGATATAAGAGCGATTGAATAAAAACGGTGAGAAAGCTAATTCGGAAGGCAATTATAGGGTTCACCATTACTCGGAGACACTACCCTTACTTGGAGAGGAACTCTCAAGTCTATTGTAAAGGTCGGAGATTAGGGTTCACTATTAAGTATGCCCTCTATTCTCTATGGATCCAATCGTATTCTTATATGCAATGGTTTCAAATTAGGTTCACCCATCTATCCCAATGAGGTTACTATCCACTTGAATCCAACAACATAGATGAATGAAGAGAAACAAACTAGAACCAATCAAGAATCATACACATCATTAATAAAAAGAGGATTAATGCATTATTTCATCAAACATAACATCAAATTACTCCTTAATCCTAGAATTAGGGAGATTACTCCATGATGATGGAGTTATAAACTACAAACATTGTTTTACAACTAGAAATAAGAATTAAGTTTAGAAGGAACTCCGTTGTAAATGATTTTGATGTATTCGAAAGAACTCCACGCATTCCTGGACTGCGAAATAATCTCTAAACCTTGAAGTAACTCTCCCAAGCAGGGTTTTTGTCACAAATCATGGATGATGCTTTACCTATGCTGCGTTGTCCTTTTTATTGGGTATAAAGGTGGCTTGGTCTTCACGGAACCCTACAATAAAGGAGGAAACAACCACACATATCATGATTGTGTTGGAAAACACGGCCAAGCCGTGCGGCCTCCTGGCTGACACCATCCCGTGGCAACTCTTAACATTGCCGTGTCGATTGCTAGGCCTCTCAATGTTGCTCCGTTTACGCACTGCCTCCAAGTATGATATACGATCACGTGTAGGTTGTGTAAGGTGCTGACACGAGGCTTTCTGTCTTCAAATGCATCCAAAAGCCGAGATCTTTATGCCCTGTCAACATAAAATACAAAAGAGCAGTTTCCCAAACTACAAAGATGAAAATGGATGGAAATGCTAAAGGTTGTGCAAATATGCTCATGCAATGTAGAAAATGAATGCAAAACAAGATCACTCGGAGGCGTTGTATCTATTTTCCTTGGTAATTTTTGTCCAAAATTTGCCATCCTTAAATCACCGGGCTGCCATCTTTCCCCACCTAATGGCAACTCATAAACAAAATTAAATTGTGTTGAAGTAGAATTATGCTCATCATTACATAATAGAAATGTAATCCGTCCTTTGGCACACCCATCTCCTTGCATAATATCTGCTTCAATATCACCAAGGAACTAGGTAACTCTTAGGTAGGTAGGGTATTTTGTGTTCAAAAATCTAGTCCATCCTACTTTAGCCAACATCCAATCAATATCTTCCTTAAGCCCTAGGATCGTCAAAACATAGACATCCATGTAGCGAGTGTTATTTATGAGAAGCATCACGGAAAATAATGCCAAAATTGTTAAAATCAGTACCCTCATCCGGAGTTTTGTCCTTTCCTTTTTACGCGAGCAAAGGTGAAAACTTGGGTTTGTGGTGGAGAGAATGAGAGAAGGAGAGTTTTCTTGAGGTGGAAAGGAAATTAGGGTTTGATGGATCTAGAGTTTGAGGAGGAGAGGAAGTGGATGGAGGTTGCTGAGGAGAGGGAGAAGAGATGGCGAAGATATTTTGAAGGTGTAGGGAAATGAGAGTGAACTCAAAATTTTTGAGGTTTTAGGGTTGGAGAAGTTGTCTAGCTTAGTTTCCAGGTAAGACTTTTGTGCTTGTTGGAGCCCTTGTGCCCTGTAATTTCCTTGTCCAGTGTTCTCTTGGTTGTTTCTATAGGAGAAGTTGAGATGATTTTTCCAACCAAGGTTGTAAGTGTTGGAATTGGGTTCGGCCTTTGATTGTAGTTGTTGATCGCATCCACTTGCTCCATTTGAACCCCTTACAAAGATGTGACTTTGACTTGACAATTCACGACCGTGTGCCCTGCTGCCCTACAAATCTCACCAGAAACATTAGCAATGTTCACAACATTAACATTAAGTGAATCAAACTTTTTCGACATAGCATCCATCTTTGCAATTAGAAGGTCCAAAGCACTTACCTCATACTTATCTACACTTTTCATCTGGTTGCCTCTTTCATCCACCCATTGATGGTGATTGATCGCCACATTCTCAATAATATCGTAGGCTTCATTTAGCGTTTTGTTCATCAAGACTCCAACAATTGAGTCCAATGAAACCCTAGCAAAATATGTGATTTTGTTGTAAAACGTGTGGATGATCAATCATTTTGCAAATTCATGATGTGGGTATTGTTGTAGAAGTCCCTTGAATCTATCTCATGTCTCGAATAAAGACTTCGTTCTTTTGTGAGAAATTTGTGATTTGATTCATGAGGTGCGTGGTCTTGCTAGGAGGGAAATACTTGTCGAGAAAGCATTGCTCCATTTGATTCCATGTCGTGATGCTTCCTATGGGCAAGGAATTTAGCCAAGCCCTTGCCTTGCCCCTCAGTGTGAAAGGGAACAGTTGCAATCTAATGCCATTCGTAGAATACTATTATATTTAAAAGTTTCACAAATTTTTAGAAATACCAATAGATGCAGATTTGGATCCTCAAAATTGGTGTTGCTGGATATGGAAATCAGCGAAGGCTTCAGTTCAAAATTGTTTGCTTCTATTGGAGGTCTCGTGATGCTAGACCTTAATCCCCTTGCACTAGGTGCGACATAGTCCTTTAGAAGTCGATTTCCGTCGTTGGCGGCCATGATTGGTGTTGGTTGTGCCTTCAACTGCCTCTATAGGTTTTTTCTTGTACAACAGGTTCTTTCAGTTTCAGGGTCTAAATCCTAAATAATCTCTGATCTAGTAGACCTTCACATGAAAATAACGTGTCCACCTACAAGAGGAAAAACGAAAAATCGTAGTGAAAAGAAAAGAATGAATCTAGATTAACCAAATCACAAATACGACTTGATACCAACAAAGACAGTCCCGGTAACGATGCTAAAAACTTAATGTCCTCGTATTGCAAGCTCAAATTGTCTTCAAGTAATAAAAATATTATCCATTAGGACCATGTTGTTGAATACTAAAATACTTGTAAAGGAGGTTATCTAGATGATTGAGAAAAGGTGTGTTGTGGAAAGAGAAATAAGGGCGATCGAACGCAAACGGTGAGAAAGCTAATTCGGAAGGCAATTCTAGGGTTTTGATTTTACTATGATGAATGTTAACGAATGCACCTCTTTTATTTTACCGTATGATTACGTTGAAAGGATTTGTCCAAAGGTAATTGAATGTGTCTATGAGAAGAAGAAAAGAAAGAAAACACTACGTGTCTATTCTAATTGCAATTTAAAGTGAATTGAGATAAACCCTTTAAGTTCGATGACAAATTGTGAATGCCTTGAGAGAGTTCAACTACTTTCGTGGAAGTCGTGCTAGGGAATGCTTTTCATGAAAACTTCTAAGCTCCACAATTCCCTAGGCGCTACCGTTACTCGGAGGAACTCTCAAGTCAATTGGAGAGGTCAGAGATTAGAGTTCACCATTAAGTATGCCCCCTATTTTCTATAGATCCAATTGTATGCTTATATGCAATGATTTCGAAATAGGGTTCACCCCTTGGTCTATCCCAATGAGGTTATTATTCACTTGAATCTAGCAACATAAATGGATGAAGAGAAACGAACTAGAACCAATCAAGAATCATACACATTATTAATAAAAAGAGGATCAATGCATTATTTCATCAAACATAACACCAAGTTACTCTCTAATCTAGAATTAGGGAGACTACTACATGATGATGGAGTTGTAAACCAAAAACATAGTTTTACAACATGAAATAAGAATTAAGTTTAGAAGGAACTTCGTTGTAGACAATCTTGATGTATTCGGAAGAACTCCACGCTCCTCGACGGCGGAATAATTTCCAAATCTCGAAGATGACTCTCCCAAGTAGGGTTTTCGTCGCAAACCCTGGATGATGCTTTGCCTATGCTTCGTAGTCCTTTTTATAGGGTTTGAAGGTGGTTTGGTCTTTTGGCTGAACCCTAGAAAAAAAAGGAGGAAATGACCACACATACCACAATCGTGTTGGAAAACAAGGCCATGCTATATGGCCTCCTGGCTGACACGGGGTGGTGGTAACTCTTAATAATGCTGTGTCGGTTGCTGGACCTCTCAATGTTGCTTCGTTTCCGCACTTTGCCTTCAAGTATGGTACACGGTCGTGACATAGGCCATGAGTAGGCCGTGTAAAGTGTTGACATGAGGCTTTCCGTCTTAAAATGCGTTTAAAAGCCGAGATCTTCATGCTTTTTCAACATAAAATACAAAATAGCAGTCTCTCGAATCACAAAGATGAAAATGGATGGAAATGCTAATGGTTGATGCAAATATTCTCATGCAATGTAGGAATGAATGCAAAATAAGATAGAAAAATATGAGTATGAATTACACACATCATAGAGTGAGCTAAGAGCTTAGGCGTGCCCGAGAGGTGAGTAGCTTCATGGGAGATGACCTTGAGGTACGATGAGCTCCTTGATGAGTTGAGTGAACTTGGAGAGAATAAATCTTAACTTAGGTGGACTCGACCTTTAGTTTGGTTGTAGTTGACGTTTCAGTTGACTAAAGGGTGTATTTAGTTGATTGGTCATCGATTTAAGTGTTTGAGCTAGTGAACAAGACATTTTATTTGCGGTTGTAGTTGGCGCCAATCGTTTGATGAGGCATTTTAGTTGACTAGATACTCTCATGACCAGATCCTATCTTGAGTAAGAAAATATATGCAGCTAACATACTAATTATAGATATCTATTCTAGGTAATAATATAGACACAACCAATAACATACTTAGCATACTTTTGGCAAAATAAATTCTATAATTAATAGTCCATAATATTTGTAGTTGATATCCCCCCTCAAATTGATGTTGGATAATCAACAAGCATCAATTTGCCAACAAGAAAATGATGACGGTGTCAAGAGAGAGCCTTAGTAAACACATTAGCAATTTGGAGTTCAGTGGTGATATGCGGAAGTGTGACAATCTACTTCGATGTGCTTGATGTGCTTGTGAAATACGGGATTAGTAGCAATTTGAATAGCACTAGTATTATCCTCATAAAGCAGAGTAGGCTCAATTTGGGGAAACCCAAGCTCATCCAACAGTCCCTGAAGCCAACTATTTCAAAACAAGTAAAGGACATAGCGCGATACTCCGACTCTGTGGAAGATCTAGATACTCGATTTTGCTTCTTACTTTTCCAAGCAATGAGAGTGGTACCAAGAAACATGCACCAATCTATAATTGAATGTTGAGTATCAACACTGTAAGTACCATGGGATAGTTTTGATGTGATTGAGTTAAGTTACGTCCTACGGATTTGATGTCTTGTGTCTAAGTGTGTAGGGACTTAGGAACAAAAAAAATTTAGTGAAAGACTTAGCAAGCGAGAAAGATTGCACGGGAACGGAGTCGACGGGCTCGGTGTGTCCGAGGGATAAGGAGCTGCGGAAGAGTATACCAGTGGATGTGGATTCACGCTGCACATCCGAGAGACGAGAAGCCAGGGAGGAAGTCTACTCGAGGAGAAGGTCGAAGTTGGGTTCGGGTGAGCTCAACCCTAGATGGTTGGAGCATCACTTAAGCGATCAAAATAAGAATAGTTAACTTCTGATTTGACCATTCCAGGCGTCTAGATTCATTTCAGGCGTCTGGATTCATTCTAGGTGTCTGGATTCATTCCCGGCGCCTGTATTCCAAGCGTTTGGATTTAATCTAGGTGCTGTAAAGGGTAGCCACGTCAGTGAGCCGTTGCCGAAGAGGATCAATATGGTGGCCACATCTGCAAAATATAGGCGCCCAGATCGCTTTTCGGCACCGGGAACGCCGAGAATCGTTGAGTAGACTGGTGCTAAGTGGATCAACTCGATTGAAGTCTAGACGCCAGGATTGCTTCCAGGCGCTCGGAAAGTGCCACGTCAACAAACAACTATCTCAACTAGAGCTATATAAATAGAGGTCTTGTCCTCTAGGTTTTAAAACAACACATTTTGTATTCAGTCTGGTATATTCGAGTTAAGCTTTTAAATGTTGTAAGGAGCTTCTCCGCCTTCGACCTATGTGAAAAGAGTTTTTTGAGTGCGCTTTCACTGTCTTGGATTAATAACCTCCTCGGTTGTAAACCAAAATAAATCTTTCGAGTGCCTATTTCTTTTGTCATTTATTTTAATTAATTAATGTGTGTATCCTTGCTAAGTTAGAAGCAAGAGAGTTCTAATTTGATTTGTAGGCTATTCGGCCCCTCTAGCCGGTCCACTCAATCCTACAATTGGTATCAGAGCCCAACCGTCGATTAAAGCAATAAGACGATGGTTGGATCTAGCATTTATATGCTAAAGTTTAAAGGGGAGTTCGCTCTTTGGAAGCGACGAATGGAGGTATATTTTTGAACTGATTTCAATATAATGCTCTCAATTAAGTTTCGTTTTGAATTGCCAAAAAAACAAAGATAGAAAGAACTCAAGGAGCATCATTCGACTAAAAAGTAGTGCGGCAAATTTATGGCAAATGGTAAAGTTGAGTTCCACCTTTTAAGCATGCAGTTTTGCTCAGAACTCAACAGAATTGGTAACTACAAATGTGCAAAAGAACTCGATAGAAATTTCTAATTTGATTTGCAGGACTACTATCCTAATCAACATTACTATATGCAATCAAACAAATAGGAGAACCCACATAAAAGAAAAGACCCCGGGTAGAAGTGCCTTGCAAATAGTGAACAATGTGTCGAACAACGACCAAGTGAAGGTGCCTGTATAAATTGACTAACTTGTTGAATAGTAAAGGAAATATCAGGCTGAGTAATAGTCAAATAGTTCAAGCTTCCCACTAGTTGTCTATATAAAGAGGGCTCAAAGAGAAAATCACCCTCATCACATGATATTTAACATTAATCTCTAAATGGTTATCAACAGAACATCGATCTTGCAGACCAGCCAAAGTGACTATCTTCTGGAGGTATTTATGTTGGTGTAAGAAAATTCAAGTAGAATGCACCTCAAGGCCCCAAAAAATAGTGTAAAGGACCCAAGTCTTTCATATGAAAAGAACCCTAAAGATGCCCTGAAGTTGAGAAATCAAGGCAGAGTCGGTCCCTGTAGTAACAATATCATCAACATATACTAGAAGTAAGATAATTCAGTTAGTAGTTTTGCATATAAACAAATAGGAATCATATTGACTTTGAATAAAGGAGAAGCTAATAAGCGTAGAGTGAAACTTATCAAACTAAGCATATGGAGCCTACTTCAAACCAAAGAGTGAACGCTTTAGCTTGCAAATATCAGATGAAGGTGTAGAAAATAATCCTGATGGTAGAGTCATATAAATTTCTTCCTTAAGGTCTCTGTGCAAAAAGACATTTTTAACATCCATTTGTCTAATGACCAACCCTTGGAAGCAGCAATAGCTAGAACAAGTCGCACGGTCGTCGTCTTGGACATATGAGCAAATGTCTCCTCATAATCTACTCCATACTTCTGTCGATTACTGAGTGCCACCAACCTTGTTTTATATCTATCAAGGAAACTTTCAGACCGCAGCTTAATAGAATATACATTTACAACCAATGAGCTTAATATCAGTTGGACAAAGAACAATATCCCAAGTGTGATTCTCCTAAAGAGCTTAAAGTTCTTCTTGCATAACTTTTACCCAACATGCATGTTTAATTGCATGTGAATAAGAGATAGGGACTATTGTATTAGCTAAAGTGGCAAAGAAACCATATCTATCAGGAGGATGACGGATGCGAGAGGATTTCCGAAGAACTGCTGGCAGTAATTGGATTAGGGTTAGAAAGAATTTGTGATGATGGGTTTTGTCGTCGTTGATATACAATTCTAGGTATAAAACATGCAAACATTTAAGGAAGGAGAAACATGTTGTGGAAAATAATACTCATGTCAAAAGAAAATCACATTTCTAGAAATACACAAATGATTAGCAACAACATCATAACACAAAAACCCCTTTTGAGCATTGCTATAATCCATAAAAGCACATGGATTGAGCTATAAGTTTGTGTCGGTCATGAGAAGGTAAGTGGACAAAGAAAACACATCCAAATGTATGCAACATGTGATAATTAGGATGCATACCAAAAAAACGATAGCGAGGAGAATCAAAATTTAATTGTTGAGAGAGCAGGCGATTAATTAAATAAACAATCGTGGTTAAAGTTTCTACCCAAAATTTAGACGGAACTAAAGACTCCAAGAGTAATGTGCATACCATATCCAATAAGTTGCGATGTTTACGTTCAGCCACCCCATTTTGTTAAGGAGTATAAGGACATGATCATTGAGATATAATACCTTTTTGATGCAAAAGAGATTGAAAATCATGTGATAGATACTCACTACCATTATCAGATCATAAAACTTTAATACAAGTGGAGAATTGTGTCTCAATATAAGTCAGAAAATTTTTAAAAACAGTGATCACCTTGGCTTTACTGTATAGAAAATATATTTATGTGAAATGACTATAGTCATCAATGAACGTCACAAAATATTTACACTACATGAGAAATGACAGGAGTAATGCTCCAAACATCACTATGTATTATCTCAAAGCATGTATTAGCACGCCCACCATGAGTAGGGAAAGGTAAAACTTTACTTTTCGCAACTTTACAAGTAGAGCAATCAAGAGGCAATCGAAGATTAAAAGACTGATCATGGCTACCAAGAAAACCATGCGTCATTATATTAGCTAAAACTACATTATTTGGGTGGCCCAAATGTTTATGCCAAGCATCAGCCTTATTTGTAACAACAATAGAAGAGAAGGACAAATTTCTAGGAATAGTAAAAAAGCAATGAAAATAATCTTCCCGCTTTAGGCCCCTTCGCGATCACCTATCTCGACACCTGATTCTCTACAATACAACCATTATAAGAGAAATGTATGCCACAGTTGTTATCCACCATTTGGAACATAGAAATTAAACTTGTAGACAATCAAAGAGAGACAAATACATGATGAAAAGAAGACCCTATATCACCAAATGGCTGTAATTGGAAGATTATTGCCATTAACAATCTCAATATTTTGTGTGTCATTATACTGCCGTACATTATGCAATAGATCAAATGATCTAGTCATATGATTGGATGCTCTAGAGTCAACAAACCATGGAGAAGTAGTCTGACCTTGGCCCTAAAGTGTAAGAGTGGAAAAGGTTGTGAGACTCATCTATTGGACCACTTCTAGAGTAAGAACAGATTGATTAGTGCTAGTGGTCGTAGATGTAGGACTAATAATATTATGGTCTGGAATAGCAGCTTGAAAAGCTTGAGCTTGTCGATTCTCTGGACGTGTAGAACACTCTTTGATAATGTGTCTATGTTGCTTACAGTAATTGCAAAATTTTTTACAATAATTGCAAGCAATATGCCCAAACTCTTTGCAGCTGTAGCACTGCATTATGGTTCCTCCCTTGAGCCACATAAGCAACATTGATAAGTGTAGATTTTTCAGTGATGCACCTATAACAGTGTTAACCTCTTCCGCAAGTGCACGGAATGGTCGTCAAGTAATAAATATCGATCTATAGGGACTGTGAATCTAGCACTAGAGATGCCATACAATAAATTATCTAGACTGGCGAAGGTGTTGGTGGTCTTCGAACTGGAGATCACAGGAGAGTCTACGAGAGATTAACAGAGAGAGTTGTTGTGAGGAGGTCTAGTTTGGGAAGGTAGTTTAGGATTCGGGTTTCGTTGTGATGCTCATTGATGCAATATGGATAGCCAATTCCTTGTTTTCTAGGTTTATACCTAATTGAGATCCTAAGTAATTACTAATGCTATACCCCATGATGGTTTCATTGGAGTGTTCTCCCATTCGTATTCCAATGCTAACAAGCGAGATGGATAATCTAAAAGGAAGTCTCGTCTAATGGTTACCCTTGCCACTTAGGGACCCCTGGCCATACAGTTCAAGTTATACCGATTACCTACTAGCAATAGAATTGGGGAAACCCTTTAGGCCCGCAGTAAGGTGTTTCTTGTATAGATTCGGCCTCTGTTTCTAGGGAATCTCCAAGATGTCCGGGTTGATGATTACCCTCTGTCATCAAGGAACCTCCGGTCAAACGATCTCGAGTATTCCCATTACGTGACAGCTAAATCATACCTCCATTCAATTCAACAATATGCATTAGCAAGAGGGTTCACATATGTATTCAATAAAATAAGAAACAAACATAAACATGTCCTTGAAACAAAGGAAAGACATATCCATAGAGTTGTACATCAATTCACATCACAACTATTCTCATAGTCCTAGAACAAGAGGAATCTACTCTATCAACAAAGGAGCTGAACACGAAGACAATTAAATAAACATTCTACAATTTAATAATTGAGAGAGAAAGAGATTCTTAGCCAAAACAAGAGGCGGGGTCTTTGGATCCAATTCAATGTTTCGGGACAAACGACGATAGAAACAGTCTTAGAATGCCTCCAAGAATTCCAAATGTATGATGGTTCTTCAGTATGTCTCCTCCAATGGAGAAAACTTCCTCCTAAAGAAAAAGGGAGGAGTTCCCCTTTTATAGGGTCAGGGTCGTGTGCCCTGACTGAAGCGTCACACAGCCATGCCAGGCCAGTTCGCACGCGACGAATGTCGGGAGGCACGATCGGGCTGTGTGATTTTCTGGAATGAGGGCACCACTGTGCCATTTGGCACGACCAAACCGTGTTGGCTTCTAGAGGAAGGGCACGATTGACCCGTACTGGCCGTTGGATGAGGGGGCACAGCATGCCGAAGGTTGGCTTCTGAATGTGCTTTTCCTCACATTCTTCATTCAATTTCGATCCTCGTTGCGCCCTATCAATTAAAAGGAAAAAGGGCAGATCTCCAAACAAGAAAGTAGTCATGTTGGCAACAATAATGAAAAGAAGTGCGATGACATGAATTATAGACAAGAAATTCATATATATGTGCATAGTCTAAACATATGTATAACTTATGCACATCACACCCCTAGACTTAAACCTTTGTTTGTCCTCAAGCAAAAATCTACATCTAAACTCATGTAGCAATGTAGTGCATCATAATCCCTAGTGACATAATCTAACTCTATCAACTGGCATCATTGGCAAACATGATATCAAAGTTATTCAAGTTTGCCCTAAGAAGTAGTTCTGTGCTTAGTGTAATGAGTGGTCAAAGCTTTTCAAGCTTCAAACTCTATGCCTAGTCAAGTCGTCATCTAACCTATTTCCTTATACATTGTCAACTTATCTGCTAGATGCTTGGTTCATCCCTCCCAGACTACTTAAGGTTTCAAAGGCGTGCTTGAAATTAATAGAATCTTAGCATTTATTTTTCCAGTAACCTAGCTCAGCCTCAAAGGGGTAAATCGCTAAATTCTGATCATGATAGCTGTTTTTTTATCCCTTATTCAATTCATTTTTTTTAGCACTAGCGCAAATGCGAGTGTATGTGCAAGTGAATGTTGGGATACGATTTTTTCAAATAAGTTTGATTGAACTGAGCAACATCTAGTAATCAAAATGTAGTCTAGGAGATTATCTTAAGACACAAGTACTACAGATTCTATGAATCATGACTATTTACAAAGTTGTCTACTATGCAAACTCAGCAAAGTGTAGAGAGATCCTAAAACTAGGCCAAAACTCAATTTTTTCCAATACAAACAACGCTCATTTCTTGTTGCTGAAGATAGAGAAAGACTATTCACTAAGCATACTAACACTAAAAAATGAGTACATGAAGAAAGAATAAACGTACTAGAGTCTTTACTAGAGAACAAGCCAACAATAATGTGAAACAGTGACACACTCATCAAATTATGATAGATGTGAACTAATTGAAGCAAACTGAAATCAAACAAATTGAAACTCGTAAAACAAACTGCAAAACAGCATGAAACTATGAACATATAAACAGTCCCCCACACTTAGACACTTCATTGTCCTAATGAAACTAAAAAGGAGAGTCAGGTGGAATGCCACGAATTTGGAACCGGACTAGGGGTGAGTGGTAAAGGTCTGGCCAATCTTCCTCATATGGTAAGTGTATGATTTGCTTCTAAGCCCTTGTGGTATTTGAACATTGTGTTAATTTCCAAATAGAGATGCCACATTTCGAATCGAAAATCTTCCATTTCGCTCCAATCTTTTTTTACAACGTCCATAAAGTCAGTAATCTTTTGTATAGTGCCTTAGAATTTATGAAGTGGATGATTATGTGAGGGTGGAAGAGGTGGTGCGATTGGTTTTTGAGTTGTCCGCAACAATAACCGATTTTCTTTTTCCTGTAAGGTGGTTAACTCGTGATTCGGCAAAGGTAGAAAGGATTTGTTATGAAAAATGAGGCTAAAACCTTTACCATAACTGCGAATCATATGCATTGACAAACAAAGATTAAGATCGATTCCTAATGATACATTCACTATTTTCTCCTCAGCTATATCACAACCTAGAATTAATGCTATGCGAGTCAAAAGTCCTAGGATAATTGGGCTATTGGATGTAGACGTTCCGAGTTTAACTAAACATCCTAGAATTAATGCTATGCGAGTCGAAAGTCCTAGGATAATTGGGCTATTGGATGTAGACGTTCTGAGTTTAACTAAATGTTTAACAAAATGAAACCTTGTGTTAATAACAATTCTGTCTAGCATAGCCCACAAACAAAGTAACTTGCAATTGCATATCATTCCCTCACATTCGCTCTGTCCAATGATCGTATATCTCATAAACAGGTGTAAGTAACGGATAATGGGATTAGCAAAACATGTAGCCTTAGAGTGAGAGCTATCAAAAGCATGACAACCCCTTAAGGAAAGCCACATGTTATTGCTATCAAAAGTATTGGGAATTATATAGCTCAACCCGCATGGTAAGTCAAAACATGAATTAAAATCAAGCGTCCATACATAATCATCATTAAGTAGTCTGAACGTAATTTTTCCAACCTCATAAGTGTCTTGAAAATTACTAGAGCTCAAAAATTCTAGGACAATTCTTGGATAAATAGGATAGTTCATACAAACCAAGCCATCCCACCCTATTCTATTAACCATCCACTCCACATCCTCTTTAAAACCCAAGGCATCTAAAGTGTTGTAATCTAAATACTTTGTGCATGTAATGGAGTGATTAACCAAATTATTGAAACGAGCTTTTTGTTCATTGCTAATAAAAATAATATTGAAATAATTGTGTATACCCTTGTTGCGTGTAGTTCGTTGCTTCTTGCCTGTAAGCTTTGCCATGCCTTTACTTGTGGATGTGCTATCCTTCCCCTTTCCAAGTTTCTTCATCATGATTTGTAGAGTGGGGAGGGGTGAAAGGTTAAGGTGAGGAATCCCCTCTTTTGTTTGATGTGGGAGAAGGTGCAGGAGTGGAGGAGGAGAGGTGGGGGGGGGTCGGGGCACAGTATGGGGCAGGAGGTGGCACGGGCGTGCATGACATGCCCGTGCCTTAAGTGTAAAAGGGGCCACGAGTATTTGACACGGTCGTGTCTAACCACACGATCGCTCCGTGTGATTCTCGGCTCAGCGAGCCATGGCTGTGTCAAATGACACGGCCTATCCTTGCCACATTCTAAGTCGCAGAGCACGGTCGTGCCAAATGGTGTGACCTACCCAAGGTTGGCTTTTAGATGTGCTTTTCCTCACATTCTTCATCCAATTTCGATCCTCGTCGCGCCCTGTCAATCAAAAGGGAAAAAGAGCAGATCTCTGAACAAGAAAATAGTTATGCTGACAACAATAATGAAAAGAAGTGTGATGACATGAATTGTAGACAAGAAATTCATACAAATGTGCGTCAATAGAAGTCTAAACACATGTATAACCTATGCACATCAAACAGCTTGTGTAGCCAATCTTTGTTTGTCACACAACAATTCACCAAGACATACATCTAAAGAAGGAATCAGATTTCTATTCAACAATCCAGCTCGAGCTACTTCAAAATCTGGTCTTAGTTTCATCAAAAATTGATCACGCTTACTATCTTCATGAATTGCTTGAATACCGGGTATGACCTCTTTTGGTACCTTTGAATAGATATTACCAGAATTTCGCTCCAAAGATTAATAAAGAGATCACCTTGACTGAAGTTACTAATCTCAAGTTCTAGTTGAAATCATCTTGCAATGTTATCTTGATGATATAATTGCTTCAGATAATCCCACATCTCCTTAGCTGTACAAAAGGGGCATAAATTGCTCACCATATGAGCTTCAATAGATCCTAAAAGCCAAGAGATAATTCGAGCATCCTTTGTCTCCCATTGGTTGAGTCCTTAGGATCTTTAGGAGCCATAGAAGACCTATCAATGTAACTCCAAAGCTCTTTCCCTTTCAGAAACATTCTGAACTAAAATTTCCATATTACATAATTCTTTCTGATAAATTTGATAGCCAAGGTCTCCGAAGGTATTCTTCCATAAAAATTCTTAGTAGCCTTTCAAAAAAAAAAATCTGAACTAGAAATGTCAATGCAATGCTCTCAATCACAAGTTGATTGACCAAAAAAAATTGATAAGATATCAACCAAAAATATACCAAGACCGACTAGAAATTTTTGAAGATAGATGAAATTTTAACCTTCATCGATCAAGCAAGTAGCCTTCTTTCGGCTCCAGAGTTTGAAATTTTAGCCTTCAGAAGACAAAAAAAAAAAAACTAACATAAATCCAACGATTCAGCTATGAATTTGAGAACCTCGCTCTAATACCATGACAATTTTGGAATAAAATGGCTGAATGCCTTCCTCTTCTGGATCTTTACATTAAATTGAATTGCTGTACAAACTATCTTGAATAAGAAAATATACGCAGCTAATATACTAATTACAGATTATCTATTCTAGGTATGTACTAATTGCAGATAATCTATTCTAGATAATAATATATACACAACCAATAACATAATTAGCATAATTATGGCAAAATAAATTTTATAATTAATAGTTCACAATCTCCTGTTGATAATTCTAACCAGATCCACTGGACTGCTGCTACAGAATAAAAATGGAGAGAGGTGTTCATGAGAAAAGTTAGTTTATGACTAATGTCTATAGTGCATTAGTCGATTGATCAACAAACGCTTAAGAACAAGATGAAGCTAGATGAAGGTTTAAAAAAGATGGTCTTGGAGGATATTATAAGGCTAACATTCCCAAACATAAAGAGCTAATATTTTGTGCTTCATTCTAAATCTTTCATTCGTGTGGTTCAATTATAAACACTCCAAAGAGCTTGTAAGTGTTTTCTTCACGTACAAAGTTGTTTGAGAAGCATAGCGGGCTTTCAGGAGTGATCTATTTAAAACTCTTAGGTCATGGACCAGGAATGAAGGCTTTGAACCATATTAAATTGAATATGTTAACTTGTGTGTCTCTCTTATATTTTATTCCTTTTGCATTTTGATTTGAATCGTCCTTTCTAGTGCATTAATAAGATTCCTTGAAGTTGTAATTTCAAGGACATTCACTATTCACCATCTAGGTTCTCAGTCATCTCTCTAATAGGTTCTTTCATATTATTGACGTGAACTTCAATGACTAATGGGGAGAATTCTAGTTTAGGAGATGTATCTTTTAAGGGGGAGGGGGAGGGGTCCACCATGAAAGAGCACAAATTACTCAGAGATTAGGAGAGGTGCTTCCTTGTGTGTCAAAGATAACTTGGTTGAGTAAGTGCAAGTCCTAGTCAACTAACACTAAACAAAGGGAAGTCCGAGTGACTAGACTTTTAGGTAGTGAAAATTTTGATTGGTCGAGGCCAACCGATACTAAGTAGACAAGGAAATCATTGAGGCATGAGGTATTTTAGTAAGATGAAGACTCAACATTAGAGTGGCTAGATTTAAAGTTTTAATTGATTGAAGAATGTTTAGTCGGCTGATGGTTGAGTTAACCAAGCAGTGGACTCAAGTTGGGTTACCAACAAATAAAATATTTTTATTCGCACGAAGAGTTGACCGATAAAATTAACCGACTATTTCAATTGCAGGAATCTAGAAAGAGAGACATTGAGTACACAAATTCGGCTATCGCTATTAAACGATGCAGATGCTATAGCAAATCAATTGATTGGATGGAAGGTCAGTGTAGTCATGAGCTAGAGAAGTCAACTACATGTTGGTTTACTCAACTCAATTGATGCAATCAGTCAATTAAGATAAGTTATTAGTGGACTGATCAAGTGGATTCCAACAAGTTGTTGGGGATCAACTAGAAAATTTGGTAGCCTTCTTGATCATTGAAAAGCGATAGAAAGTAAGTAACAAGTGAAAGTTATCTAGAGTGAAGCTCTAATTTTGTAATTTTTCTTATAGTTGTAATTGATTCCTTTTTATCCTATTTTGTTTCTCTTTGGCAGCAATAAGGTAAAATCATCATCTTAGCGGCTCCTCTAGGGTGGCCCCTCTTGTCGGGAAGGAAGGTAAATCACTGGGGACTTCGCCTAGCAACAACAGCGCATGCAAGGAGGGGTTGAGGCAAACAACGGGACATTCAACATTCAATGGGAGTCGACCCCAACTGATTTGCAGCAACATCCTTGCATAAACCAACTGTGCCAGCCTGATTGTATGGAAGGTTGGAGAAGGATATCCGAGAAAGAAAAAATATAGTGGTGTTCCAAGAGTGATCCACCAACAAATCATAGGTTGTGGAGTAGTAATCGAGGGTTTCTAACCATGTAAATAAATTTGTTTGATTTGCTTGTGTTTTATGTTTTTGTTGCATATTAACAAATTGTAGGCACAAAACAATAGAATGTTTTATGCTTGTGCATAAAACAAGTTGTAGGCTACCCTCTATGCCCTTCTCTAGCCGTAATCTCAATCCAATAGAACTTAGGTTTTTTCAATGATTAGGTAAGATATGCTTCTTAGAATCCATAGATTGTTAGTTTTCAACTCATGCTTTGGTTGTTGTGAAATTTTTGAATGTTAGCAAATTTGCTTCACCATGAAAACTAACTTTTGTTATAATTTTCTTAGATTACCCTTTGTAAAGCTCACAACATGCTGTAGGATATACCTCCATGCTTGCTGATTTTGTTGGACAACTCCTTTATCAAGCATGATTAAGCTTGATACTGATGCGGTTTTAGGTCTACCTTTTAGTGTAGTTGGATCCTTAGAGATCACAATGATACCTTTATTGATGGATTTATGATGTGTACTAGCCCAACAATCATTCTTGATGTTGAATTCTTGTCCAATGTAGTTGGCCTTGATAAGGATTGACAGATGGTCATTAGGCGCCCAGTTGTTGAAAGAGAATCACAGTGGGTTTCTAGTATATCATTAGTCACACAGTGATTCCCATTTCTTAATAAATAATGTATGCTAGATATAGTAGATTGCTAATTATGAAGTTTGACATTATGAATCTTTATCTTTAATGTCCCCTGAGTGCAATTATTATGCTGTTTGGATGACAAAAGAAACCATTTGCTAATGCATCATTCTAATATCTGATCTTCAATGTTAATTGCATGCTGAGGGTTGTAGAGGTGCATTCCATTGTAATGCTAATTAGTTTCATGAATAAAAATTTTGCCTCAATTTGAGACCATGGTTGACAAAAAAAAGGGGTAAATAAATATAAACTAATATCTTTGGAAACTTTGATTTAGTCATTTGTCTCATGTTGTGCCTGATCGCAAGTCTTAACTTAGTGTGTTAACTGATCCTAAATACTCACCTGTTAATGATGATTAGTATTATCTATCTAATGTGTTTTTTATTGAGTATCAACTCTTCTACGCTTAATGTAAAACTTGTGATCTTACAATTGTTTACCTTCTGCAGGAATTTTTAATGCTTACATCCATCTTACTCACTTTTAAGATTTATCTAATGTGTTGCAGAATTGACTTATTAAGATAATAAGTACTCTTTATTCTACAAATTCAACAAGAAAACCTTGGTTTGGCCTTTAAACTTGTTGATATACAATTTTCTTGCACTTTACCTTTGTTATTTGCTATTAACTTTATGAAAAGAAAAGACATGCAAGCTATACAACTGTGTACAAACTTGCAACCAATGTATCAGAAAGGATTTATTTAGTGGCACTATTTCTATAATTCTATTATAATTCGGTGATAATAAACCAAAAGACACAGTTGTCTTATATCATAGGTAAATGAGTTCCAAAAAACTTGTTAGAATTGGAAAGTGGCTTTTTTCTAGATGTTTGCATAACTTTTGCACTTTTAATATCATTACTGATGTTTCTGTCCTATGCTGCATGGATATGCCTTGATTACCAAATGATTAATCCTTTGATTAGTGTTTGCATAATCTTACCTGCTTTTTTAGGGTTTGATGCAACACCACAAAAGTGTAATTGAGTATTTCAATAAGAAATGAGTTCTTGCAATATTTCTTTTCAGAAGAAACCTTCTGCGCCGTTTAGTTTCAATACTTGCAATACTCATGACCGGAATGTGAAACAACTAAATGGGACTCATAAAGCTCATGTGCATTCCAAGGATGAGGTATCCTGTTATTGATTTTTTTTTGGTCCTACTTGAGAAATGTGTGCACCATAAAACCCTGAGATCACCAACACAGACTATATATTACTTTCATAATATGCAAGCTGATATGCTTGCAAAATATAAGCCCACAATCAATGTGACATCATTGATTCCCGAACTAAAGTGGGCAGATAAATTGGGTGCTGATTCTTTGGACTATTTCAAGAGCTTCCATCATATTCTGGAATACTATGAGGTTTTTGTCAATAAAGGACTTTAAGTTCTCTATTACCTTGTAAAAACACCATTTATTGCGGTTCGAACTAGCTTGGCTTTAACGGTCATTGATTATGTAGAAACTGATGAATGTTTTGGATTTCTTAAAGTTACTCAAGCAGAAGTTTTTCAGCTGCCACGTGAAAATTCACAAGAAGCCATATTATCTGATTAGATTACGAACTGGGGTTCTGTTTACACTGCACTGAAGGGAACGCAGTAGGAGGTTTTCCTAGACACTGACTACCAATTGTAGTAAGAGATTATTACCGAATTTGTATCTAAGATTTCTTGTTATTTTTCTTTCATTTTAACGGCAGTGTTCACATCCAGCAATCTGTTGGGCAAGTTTTGAGCCTCTGGTTCTAATAAAAAGGTAGATCCGCTACCTTAGCGGCTCCCCTAGTGCCGGCCCCACGGATATGGAGGGAGGTTCATGCAGATACACAGGCCATAGGCGCATGGCGGGGTAAACCCCAGATACACAGGCCTCTGGTTCTAATAGATTCCAAGAATTGTGATTCATTCATCTGTATATCATTCTAACTTATACACAAATTTGCTACATCTGATCAATGATTTCGTTCCAGAAGGCTACCAAGACATCCATTGTGTGGGTGCAATTTGTTTGTAGATGGCAAAAAAAAAAATAAAAAGGGCACGCCTTTTTATTGAATCATCACTTTTTGATTTAACATTAAAAGATGCCTCACTCCATTTTCCTATCCACATGTATCCCTCTAAATTCACTTAAACGGTTGCAACCTCATTTTCTTGCCCCTAAGTATTAGATCAAAAGCTCAACTATAAGATTGTCAACCCTACTGATTATTGCCCATTCTTGAAAATCACTTTCACTCGCTGCTTATTTCTATTTTTCTGGTTATATTTCTTTGATATTTGTTGTTGACCTGTTGTAGCATTGCTTGATGAGATTCTCTCAAAATCTCAAGACTTAGTTGCAAGCAATATGGTGAATGACTCCTTTCGAAGCTAGTGACAAATTTGATGTTTTTATTGTTTAGGTCCCTCATGAAGAGGATGAACTTCAAAATCCCAACCTATAGAGATGTGTTCTGTTTGTTAAGGAGAACTGAGACATAGTTTAAGACCGACTTTGATATTTCTTTGATAGTTTGTATGGTTCTCCCCTTCTTGTGTTTTGGTATTTCCTTTCTCCATCGCAAGAAATAGTTGGAAAGTCACCGTTGTGTCTCCCATGCATAGGAAGTGCCTTTGTCCACCGAGAAGAACTGCACCCTATAAACAGTCGTGCCTTTCGCCTCAAAATCAAAGATAGGTTGGCCGTGCCCTAAAGGCACGACCATGCCTTTTGAAGCTTCATTAGAGAAACAAGGCCGTGCCTTGTAGGCATGGTCATGTCACGGTAAGTCCACCTCGATGATTAGGTGTTCTCCAACCCTTTTTAATGGTTGGAAGGGCTATAAAAGGCCCAAGAAGCCTTCTAATACAGGGAGGAGGGGTTTTTCCTTTCTAGGGAACCCTAGAGCTACCATTCCACCAGCCGTCTCGATGATCCGTCCACCATCAGAGCTTGGAGACTCTTCTAAAGACACCAACAACACTTGGCTAAGCTTTATCTTCTTTCTATTTATAATTTTAAGTTATAGAATGCTTGCTTTGATGCCTCTCAGTTGTAACTCCATCGCTATAGAGTAGTTCTCCAAATTCTAGGATTAGAAAGTAGCTTGATGTAATCGTTTCTTTCTTTATTGCATGACATGTGTATTCCACGTTCTCACCTTATTGAGCTTACACGATTGTGACATTAACCTACACATTCACATCTTATGAGACATGGAGAGTCAGTCAACGTTGAGGGGATAATCTAGATGAACCCTGAAGCCCTAGGGACAAGGGTTGTCCTTTGAAACGGACATTCTAGCAATATCATCTTGAATGTAGATCAGCTTGTCACAAGGGGACAACTATCACAAATCTTAAAGGGTTTGCCCTAATTTGATGCCAAGAAGTATAAGAGACAATCTAGGTAAATCGTGGAACGCTAGTGACAGGAGTAGTCCATTTGAAGCTTATAGAATTGATGATGTCCAAATGCACTAATTCGATGACTAAGGAAGTTCTAATATGTTCATAATTTCATATGTAGAGATAATCACAAGTTGTGATCCAATCACAAATTCTCTCATGCTATGAATTGTATTATGGACATTCAATAAATGAGTTTAAAACTATTCAAACATATAATATGCACTCAAATAATGAATCTATATTTATCAAATAAATAGTAAAATCATAAGACAATCATCTTAGAACATCTCTCAAAATTTGACACTCCTATTTGGCCTAATGCCAATCACCACGATGTCCTAAACTATAAGCATGGATGTAACTCTCAAACTTGTTTAGTGGTAGAGCCTTTGTCAAAGGATATGCTAGGTTCCTTTAAGTGAAAATTTTCTCGAGTTATATTTCTTTCCTACTAATAATCTCCCTGATCAAATGATAGCGACGAAGAATGTGTTTGGATTGCTGATGAGCCCTAAGTTCCTTTGTTTGCGCAATAACTCTAGTGTTGTCATAGTAAACAGGTAATGCTTCAATAGTGGATGGAACCACATCAAGTTCGATAACTAATGTGCGTATATTATATATACTTTTATGCACATTTTGACGCACATTCACGTACTTTATTTACACTTGATCTATGCACTTTTACACCTCTTATCATATTTTTAGCATAATTACTCTTCTTTGTTCGAGATCTACTCTTTGTGTGTTTTCTTATTGATAGGACGTGCTTTTGGAGTGAAAACGACGTTGGTAGACGACTTGGAGAACAAAAGAAGAAAAAGGGCCCTGTCGTGTGGAATCCACACAGCCGTGCCACATGTCCAAAGGAGAAAAAGGCCATGGCCGTGTGAACACACACAACCGTGCCACAAAGCAGAGCGAGCAACCACATGGTTGTGTCAATCTGTAGAATACGACGCCCAAATAATAATTAAATAATAAGATTTAATGGATGAAAAATCTTAACGGAATTTTTAAGAATTTTTAGAAATTTTCTGAAAATTTTTCGAAGATCATATGATGTATTTTATGGGGAGACATTTAGGGGTTATAAGAAAGTCTGTTTGGAATACTCTTAAGTGGGAGTTGATTGGAATCATTAATATAAGATTTAATTATTTAAACCTAAGTTAGGAAGTTATTGTTCCCGATTCTTTTTTATTTCCCCGATTCCTCTTCCTCCGCCGAATCCTCTGCTCTCTCCCTCACGATTCCCTCTTCTCCCATGTCTCTGGCCGACGTTGCCATCCTGACACCATCGTCGATCTTCCGTTCCCTCCCGAGCCGCACACTGCCGGCCGTCTCCTTTTCTTCTCTTGCCGCTGCCACTTGCTGGATCCATCATCGTTGCCACCCGATCCTTATCGAGCAGGTGCTGGTACCGCCGGGAAATCCCGAAGCTCCACCTCGATAGCAGGGCCGACAACCCTCCGCCTTCTCCTTCCCCGTCACCGCCGCTGGTCGCCGTCTGCCTACTCTTGGTCGTAGGCACCTAGTACTAGTCGAGAGTAGAGCCGAGCACCGGATCCACCCTTTTGATTGAACCCTAGTTGTCGATCCTCCGTCGTTGATCACTGGCTCTGCCTGTGGCTTAGCTAACGGTCGTTACTCATCCGACCACAGGAAGGATTTCAGATCCCTACTTGCGACAACCCCATCCCGTACCATATCGCGGTCACCACAGTTGGCCGACATTCCTGGGATGGCTAGGGCAGCTGGACAGAACGAAGCTTCGTGCCCAGGCATGGAGGTAACAAACAGAGATTGGTTTTCCATACTGTGTATTAGGAAGAGGAGTTTTGATGGTTGGCTTATCCTTGTAGCTTCGGCCAGCACTGTTCGCCGACGAACCACAATTCCGACCATCCTATTTTGAAGGTGAACCTCTCCAGCCGTGAGTTGACAAAGGAGCAATCCATGTTGGGTGAGTTGTGCTATGAAATGATTACATTATGTATTGGATTAGATTTAGGAATCAATTGAGATGTGGATCTATTTGGAGTTAGTATCAGATTTAGAATTTGTGATAATCTGTTGATGATTAATTAATGGGTTGATTTGGTGAGTATGTGGAGATACCGTTATTAATTGGATAGGTGGAGTTAACTAGATGATTTCATGATCATTATTAGAACCATTGAATTGGTACTGTAATTGGTGGATTAAAAATGGGATTTATCATCTAATTAGATTGGGATCATTAGGTGGAATTAAACATGATTACCTAATAGAATTAGTATTGGGTTTGGGTTTAGCTAATTGTTCTATAGGTGATTAGCTAAACTATATATCGTGCGTTTACAGGACGTTGATTTGAGACGACCGTCTCGGGATGAGATTATTTAGCATGAATGACAAATAAAGGCGGGTACTTCTTGCTTTATCTCTTTAGTGTATTGATCTTAGTGCATGAGCTATATTTTCGGATAGTTCATGTATTTATCTTGACTTCACTCGTATTTTGCCTGTGATTGATACTTATCCACTCAATCTTTGAGAAACCCGTTTCTATATCTATACAGTCTTTCATTGCTATCTATGATATTTAGAAGATACCATATACCAGATACTAGATATTAAATATTGGATATATGGATACTAGATACCATGCTTACTTGCTTGAATGTTGTTATTTACACACCTTACTGAGCATGCTGGCTTCATGTAGCATACCTCTTTTTTTGTCTATATATATATATATGATGACTGTTACATTTTACGCATCATGTCATTGCATGCATGTAGGCAACCACGTCTTCCTTGTGGGGGAGTGAGTCGTCGGGACGCGTCGCACACTCGGCCACTCATAGGTAGTGGTAGTTGGAGGAGATGCTGCTTGTCCTGTCGTGTCGCACTCGGCCACTCATGGGTAGTGGTAGCTGGAGTTGCGAGCAGCAGGGACCCTCTTCGCTTTGTAGCTAGATAGCTACTCAGCACCTGTCCACTTGGTCACTCAAGAGTAGTGGCGTCCTTTGAGTGATACAGTTGTCATCGATCCGGCCTCTCGACCATACAGGGGTCGTGGTGCAGAGAGGTGGGCGGGGTGACCATCCGTACATACGCTGTTGTTATTATACTTATGCTGCTGTTGCTTATACTGCTGTTGCTTACTTATGCTGTTGCTTACTTATGCTGTTGTTGCATACTGATTCTGCTGTTACCTACTTATTCTGCTGTTGCTTACTTATGCTGTGGCATTAGTATATCCATATGATAGATATGCTTACATATGCTGAGATATATACCTGTGGTATGTGTTTAGACACTGACTTATTTATTGATAATATGTATATACCTCACATGTTACCCGTGTAGTTATGAGTAGTACCGTAGCAGGTCTTTGCTACACCTGACCTTCTGTTACTAGCCTAGGATATGGTTTCAGGTATGAGCATTTATTATGTTATCATTGTTGTATCTGCTATTTTCCCTATGAGATTGTATACCTTTGTATCTCTAGTTCTTTATTATGTTCATGTACTATTTGTCTATTACCCGCTGAGTCTTAGTACTCACCATCCCATAAACTGGTTTATTTCGTCAGGTAGCAGGTAAAGGATTTATGGAGTCGCTTAGAGAACCTGTCCGCCAGTCCCACATCACATCTGAGGATGATCTTCTGGTTTTGGTTTCCTTTGCTATTTGTGTTTTGGTTTTGTGATCTTGGTATTGTAATAATTCGATGTCGACTTGGACTTTTCTCTTGTGGTATCGTGTATTGGTTTGGTGATGTTGCGTCAAGCCGAGCCGGCTCACATTTATTCGTTTTGTTTGTTGCATGTTTGTTATTTTGTGATTTCCGCTATGCTATGTTTCAACCGTGTGGGCTGCATTATTAACTGCGTGGTTGTGTGTATATTCTAACCGTATGTGGCGGATGTATTTTGTATATATATATGTCTCAGATTATCACCGGTATAGGGGAGATGTTGTCAAAATTTTTTGATAGAGATTCCTTTGGGAGCGTGACACAATCTTCTGTGGCCAGGCAGCACACGGTCATACCTTTTGGCACTACCGTGCCATTCTTCTAGAGCTGAGGAAGACCTTGGACATCTATTTTCACACGACCGTGTATTTTATCCATAAAAGAGGAAGACCACGACTATTCCAGGAGGCACGGCTGTGTGGAGGAGAACATGAGGCTGTGTCACGTGAAAACAAGGTTGTGTTGAATCCGAGGCAAACAATAGACTTATTTTGAAACGACCATAACTTTGTGCTCGGTTGGAGTTACAGACTATTCTTTATACCAAAACATAGCTAAATTCAATATCTACAACTTTTTTTCAAGTTCAACAGAGAGAAAATAGGGTCTAGCTGTGCTAAAAGGCACGACCGTGCCTCCCAACTGCCGCTTTATCGAGATCTCTGCCCAGATTACAGACCAAATTTTGAATTACCATAACTTTCGGATCAATTGGATAAAGAGCTCAATCAAAATATCAAATTGTAGATAATTTCAAGGTTTACATGTCATGCCCTGGGAGAGTCCCTACCAGAAGAAATTTCGGTAGCATCTTCCTTGTACCGGTGACAATATGAAACTTTACTACAAGCCCTCAGGGCCACACAAACTTCGGCCAACACGACCAGAACAATAATAGTAAAAGATAAGCATTCCATGCAGTTTATATATTCAACATCTGGCTGACACAACCACACAGTTTATATTAAATGAAAACATACTCTGCTACAACGATGGAAAAACACAAACCCACAACAGAAAATCCAACGCAGCGGAAAACATATGCAGTAGACCAAAACTCGTTGAAAATCCTCGAGTACCATCATACATCACGTATATATTAAATGCAGCAAGTAAATCAAAAACTAAATTATGCGAACCCATCGCGACAAGTGGTGGGGGACTAGCGACTGGAACCTCCTGATAGCATCAACCTGAAATAGTAATAATCAACGGGGTGAGTCCAACACTCAGCGGATACCAAGCTGACATGCATAATAAATAATAACCAACAGTAACAAATATGTGTACAGTCTCCTGAAGTAATGAAAAATGCATAACTGAAAGAAAAGGGAGAAGCTGTACTCACCAAGACCACCTATCAAGATAATAAGGTCGTCAGACCGTAAATAACATGTCCATGTATGCATGTTAATCATATGCATCCATCCAATATGCAGCAAATAAAGTGTAGCAAACACAAGCAATAAATGCAATCATGCATATGACATGGTCACCCCTGACACCAGTCAGCCATCTCACACACGATGGTGAGACCGAGTGGGTAGGGCTATGACAACTGTGCACTCTGCCATCACTGCTCCTGATGAGTGACCGAGTGGACAGGATGCTGTTGTAGTACACCTATTCTCCTACCCCAAATCATAAGTGGGGGAGCTCAATGCTCTCATCTCCCTGAGACAATCCAGAGGAGGGATCCCTGATGTGTTACCACGTTGCGTCACGCTACCCATGAGTAGACCAGCAGATCACTGATAGAGCAAACTGCCACACACCCTGCCTGATATACCATTAACCCATGAGTGGTTGCATGTGCAGATCCATGTAACTGACGATGAGCTCAATAATAATGGGGCTACCAATCACTCAACATGCAATCATGCAAGATGGTGCCTGACACTAAGCATGGAAATTTTAATCATATCTACCTCCATAAAACATGTACCAAAAATAAATGGTTTAAATAAGAAGATCTAGGTACATGTATCAGATATGGTAAATGTCTAGTCCGGTATATCATAAGGCATGGTATGCCACTTCCACTATGAGCATAAATAATCATGAGGGTAATGAATGCAAAACAGGTAAGCAAAATCAAGCATGCAATAGGTAACAAGTAGTGACATACCGATGCAGATATGAACATAATCATTACTACTCGTTAAAATCTACTATGCATATCAAATGACAATATCTAAAGATAAGTCAAGACACCCGCCTCAAAAATTGAGATCGTCTCGGAAATAGACCCCACGTTGAGACGCTCGTCTCGAATCAAAGCACTATAATAACATATATATAATTAAGCCATGCTCGCAGATATCCAATAGCTTAATCAAATTTCCTATTAACCAGGAAACCCTAGTTTTATTCGTCGATCTCGGTTAATTAAATAAACCAGATCTAACCTGAAGCTTAGATTAGATCCAACATTTTCACCCTAATTAAATATAACTCAACGGTCAACTAGGGTTAATTTCCTTAACCCTAATTATCCGTTCCTCCAATCACTTATTTAAATGACCAAACTACCATATAATAACACGTTCTAAAACAAATTCCAAATCTTTCTTATTTTTAATTCTAGGTGTAAACTATAGCAAGGATAAATTTCCTACACCTTACCTCAACTCAAACCACCACTGATGACTCACGGCCGAAAATCGCCGCTGTTGGAAATATCGGAAACACCATGGCTAAGTGTGATCGCTGGCAGCAAGCACAACTCCAACAACGACCTAGCGTCAAGGACAATGATCGCGATACAATTCTAGTGAATGAAACCCCCGCGGTGGAGGTAAGGTATCCAAGGACTCACTGCTCTGGAGGGTAGCTCAACCCTTCCTGCGTTGTTTACCTTCTGACACCAACGAGACCTAGGGATCGACAACTGTTGAGATCAAGCGATAGAAAAAGGAAAACAAGAAGAAATAACACCTTTACCTCTTATGTGGTTGAGAGGTGGAAACTGGCGACTACACCTCAGATGTGCCAAGCGAATCGACATTAGGGCAGAGGGGAAAACATCGACATTAGGGCAAAAAGGGAAGGTGGATCGGAAGCTAGGGCACGATGTCAGACGACCAGCCGATGGGAAGAGGGCTCGGCTCCTTGCTCCTGTTCGAAACCAACCCGAGCAAAGGTGGCACCTCTGATCGTGAAGACGACAGGTTGATCAGTGAGGGGGTGATCTGCCGGGGTGCGTCCGTGCGGAGATGGCCGAGGAAGAGGAGAAACAGGCGGTCAGCGATCGGGCGGCACTGGGCAGTGAAGTCGGTATCGGCTATGGTGGTTGGTGGCAGCATGGAGGGAAGAAGGGAGAGCGACTCAGTGAAGAGGAGGAGGCTTCGGCGTCGTGAAAGCAAAGGGGAAGAGGAAGAGGAAGGGGATCGGGCTCGGGGAGGAAGAAGGAGAAGAGAAGAGAGGAGGAGTCAGGCACAGGTTCGGCGATGGGAGAAGAAATAGAAAAGGAAAAAGGAAAAGAAAAATAAAACTTTTCCTCGTTCAAGTGGGGTAACTTAAACAGGCTTTCTTGTGGCCCAATATTTATCCCCGTAACCTACACCATACTGCCTCAGAAAAATTCTCAGAAAATTTCAAAAAATTCCTGAAAATTCCCTTAAAGTTATATTTAGGTGCCGTATTTTACATTATAACTTTGGTTCAGGGTGAATTATGAGAAAACTTGGTTTAAAGGGTAAAAAACTTGGTTTATTAGACCCTTATAATCTTGATTTTCCTGGGTAGTTTGGAGGAGGTATAAAAGGATCAAGAACCCCATTCTTTGACTCATCTTGGGATTGAGACTTCATCTCTCTCCTTGGATAAGGGTTCCCCCCTTAGGGGGAAACCCTAGAGAGGTCATCTTCATCATCTCCGACGATCCGTCCACCTCTGGAGCAAGAAGCCCAACCTAGAAGATCGGTGACACATTGATAAACATTCTCTTTTCTCTCAATCCATGTTTTGAGTTGTAGATGCTATTTTTATTGTCTTTTGGTTGTATCTTCCTTGCAATGGAGTAGATTCTCTCGATCTAGGATGTAGGAAGTAGTTATGATGTGATGTGATATATGAACTATGTTCTTGGATATTTTCTTATCCAATGAAGTATTTATGTCATGTTTTATGTATGTTGTACCTTCTATGTTTTTGGTAAAATGTATGAATGGTGTAAATATGTAGATGTGTATTGATTTTTCACTCCATTGGGGAATGCCTTAGATCGTATGACCTAGGGGCCCTAGTGATAAGAGTATCCCATTTCCAGACATCTAGGGCATTACCTTGAAAGAGAGGATAATTCTCCCTAGGAAGCATCTAATTTGGTTTAATGGGTTATCTCTAATCCTATATTAATAAGCGTCTTATGTAATCTAATAATTGTATGACTGGAGGGCTCTAGTGATAAGAGTATCCCTTTGATCGGACTTACTAGATTACCTCTTCTACTTAGTGACATTGGATACTAATAGGGGTAGCAGCACTCCGACATGACCACCACGGGGTAGTATTGGTATTTAGTTAAACTTCCTATATGTGCATAAGAATGAAGGTAAGGAGATGAATAATGCATAGAGACATTAACTAGCATCATAGTGAAATAGAAATTCTAGAATCGCCTCTTAAATCATTTCTCACATCCTCTTAAGCTCAATCCCTCTCAAGATCTATTCATTATGCATTTTCCTTCAAATCTTTAATTCTTTATTTTTTGTTTTCCTTATTTTTTTAGATATCATGAGCACTAACATGTCAAGTAGGCATTTGAGAGAATTTTTCACACCCATGAGCGCAAGAGAAAGATCTCCTATTGATGAAAATTATGATTCAGATGATGATCAATTTGAGTACCTTTATAAAGTGTGTGGTAGTACTTCTCATCCATCTGCTATTTGTCACTTTTTCCAAAAGGCAACTAATACTCTGGAACTTTAGTATTTATTTCAACATAAATATCAAGATACATATGAGCAAATTTTTGATACTTATGGCTATGACTAGGGAGATTATCAAGTTTAGAACCTTCAACCCCAGCTAGTTCTAGAGTACAGTGAGCAGTCACTATCCTAGCAGCAGATTCCTAACCTGCCTTAATATTACAATCGATTTTGGATGGATAATCAAAATTTGGGCTACACATGCATACAAAATGTTGAGCATATTTTCCAAGTAAATCAGAGTCCGTTAGAGTTTTAAGGTGATTCATCATTAAACGGACCACATCATTCACAACTAGATGAGCTGGCTAACTCAAAGGACTCATAAGAACCAAATACTCCTGCTCCTAGTCATATGAAGATCACAACACAATATTCTCAAGAGCTAATGGTGCAATGGGTGATCCTAGTTCTATAGATATCACAACAAATTTCTAATAATGTTGTTGATCCCTTTGTTGTTGATATTGATATTAATACACTCTTCACCACTTTTAAAGCTATTGATGTTGTGAATGAAAGTGTAGGGGCTTTTACTATGGAAGCAACGTCCCAAGAATCACCTCCTTTGATCACACAATCAATTGATACTATAGAATTTGAAAGAATGAAATTGGTTGATGATATATGTGTAGGGACTTTTGTAGTAGAGGCTGGGTCCCAAGAATCACCTTCTTTAGAGGTACCACCACTTGAACCAGAGCTAGAAACACTGCAAGATTCATAAGGAGTCACATCCACTTTGTTAGGGTCGATTTGTAGCTAGAGGGGGGGGGGGGGTGAATAGCTCGTCGTGCTTCATTTGCTTGCTTCGTTGTTGTTGATATGCAGTGGAAAGACTCGAAACAAGACTCACAACGCTAACACGAGGATTTATTTGGTATCCACCTCAAGAAGAGGTGACTAATCCAAGGATCAGACCCTCACTCACTCATCCACTATAAAAATACTCATTCTTGGTAACTACAGAAGACGGAGAAGCCTTGTATAATCTCTCAATACAAGAAGAAAGAAAAATAAGGTTATACAATAACAAATCTTACAAGATTTACAATGAGGAAACCCTAGCTTGCTTCTTCTTCTTGTGTGGAACACCTCTTGACATTGGAAGTGCAGCAACACCTTGCTCCAAGAAGCTTCAAGAATTGACGTAAACCTATGAGAAATGATCGCAAGAAGCGGGGAGAAAGAAGTTACCGAATCGCTGCGAAGAAGACGACTTTAAATTCGACGCTTCTTTCGCAATGGTCACATCCCAATTGATTGACCAATCGATTGGGGAGGCTTGAATCGATCGGTTGATCGATTCAGAGCGCCTTTGTGCTCTGCAGGAAAAGGCCTGAATCGATCACCCGATCAATTCAGCCTTCATCGCATCGCGCGTGATTTTTAGCTGCCAATCGATCGACCGATCGATTGGGGGTGCCCAATCGATCGGTTGATCAATTGGGAAGGGTTATGTGTGTGCAATATAAGCTCCCAATCGATCGGCTGATCGATTGGGCCAACCTTCACTCATGCACACAACCAATCGATCAGCTGATCGATTGGACTATGGTCCAATCGATTGGTCGATCGATGGACCTCCCTTTGACTTGCTTAAATCAAGTCTAGGATCCCCAATTCCAACATCCAGTCAACCATGACCTGTTGGAATTCCTCATGCCTAGCATTTGGTCAACCTTGACTTGCTGGGATTCTTCACCAAGTGTCTCGTCAATCCTTTGATCCACTTGGACTTTTCTCCTCGTGCCAAGTGTCCTGTCAACCTTGACCTACTTGGGCTTACCGTCTCGTACCAAGTGTTCGGTCCTCCATGACCCACTTGGACTTCCACCAGATTTTCGATCAATCTTGACTCATCTGGATTTCCTTGTGCCAAGTATCCGATCAATCCTTTGACCTACTTGGGCTTCCCAACACCAGGTGTCCGGTCAACCTTGACCCACCTGTATCTCCACGTGCCTAGCTTCACTCACCAGGTCTTTCCATCTGCCTAGCTTCACTCACTAGGACTTTCCATCTGCCTGGCTTCACTCACCAGGACTTTTTCTGCCTTGCTTCACTCACTAGGTCTTTCACCTAGCTTCACTCACCAGGATTTTCCAATTGCCTAGTTTCACTCACTAGGTCTTTCACCTAGCTTCACTCACCAGGATTTTCCAATTGCCTAGTTTCACTCACTAGGTCTTTCACCTAGCTTCACTCACCAGGATTTTCCAACTGTCTAGTTTCACTCACTAGGTCTTTCACCTGGCTTCACTCACCAAGATTTTCCAACTGCCTAGCTTCACTCACTAGGTCTTTCACCTGACTTTACTCACCAGGATTTCCAACTGGCTAGTTTCACCACCAGGACTTTCCCTTGCCTAACCTCCAGTTAGGACTTTCCCAGTCAAGTATTCGGTCAACCCTTTGACCTACTTGACTCTTCTTCACATCTAACTGGTCAGTCTTTGACCAGAGGGGAATTGTATCAATAATCTTCCTAATCGGATGATTGCATCTGCAATCTCCATGTATTGTCAAACATCAAAACCCAAACATCAGGACTCAATCTTGAGCCAACTCAAGCTTAGTCAACCAGGTCAATCTTGACCTAGAGATATTGCACCAACAATCTCCCCCTTTTTGATGTTTGACAATACCTTTAAGTTAAGCTAATCCCATAGCCTCAACTTTTCCTTTATGCCAATGTATGAATGAGGGTTTCCTTCATTCTCTCCCTTTCCTAGAGAGCATTCTCCCCTTAACTTTCCTAGAGGGGCAATGAAGGCCTAACTTAAACCCAACATTCTCCCCCTATTGGCACACATCAAAAGCTCTCCCCTTGAAGAGTTACCCAACGTTGCCCACAACCTCACATGTTGTTCACAACACCACAATGAAGGTCCCATACCCTTCATTATCTTCAATGCTTACCCTTGAGCATTAACCAACTTTACACTCACAATGAAGGTTCCATACCCTTCATCATATTCAATGATCACCCTTGAACATTTAACAACTTCACAATCCTAATGAAGGTCCTATACCCTTCATTGTATCTAATGCTCATCCTTGAGCATATTCCTTTTCTACAATGAAGATATCCAATCTTCCATTATTTCCCAATGCTCAACCTTGAGTATTTTTCCAAACGAAGGATTTACCACCTTCAGTGGTTTCGGAAAAATATTTCCATATTTTTAAAGAGTAGCTTCCACTAAAAACATGTTTCAAACTTCTATCATTGCACCAACAATGACTTGGAATCTCTAAACCTTTAGGAAACCCAAAATTAGAAGTTTTGAGGTTAAAAAATCTAATATTGAAACTCAACTTCAACCTAAACTTCAACTTAGTCTTTTTTAACCAATCCATCATTATTTTCATTATGAAAACACTCCCTAAATGTATACAAATATGTTTCAAGGGGTTAGGAATGGTTACCTACACTAAAAATGATTTAAAGTGCTGAAATCAGACATTTACAGTTGAAAACAACCTTCTCAATTGATTGGGTTGGGACTCAATCAATTAACACTTGCTCAATCGATCCACTGATCGATTCAGTGAGGTTCTGTTCGCAGAAAAACTACATGAATCGATCCACTGATCGATCCAGTCGGGGTTGAATCGATCGACTGATCGATTCAACGAGCTTCTACTTGCGATAATACCTTTCTCAATCGATCTCCCGATCGATTGAGATACTCCAATCGATCGGGTGATCGATTGAAGCTCTGATTTCCTGAAAGAGAATTTTATCGAAATTCAGAAATATCGGAAAAATTCTACAAAATTCTAAAAAATATGAAAACTCTTGTAGACATTATTTAGGGTATATACTATCAAGGAAAAATAGTTTTCTAAGAAAATACTTCATATTTTCAAAGATTGATACAAACTTGAAAACTTGCAAAAGCTTCAATATTTTCTTCTAGTTTGTGTTTAACTTTTCAATGATAATTACTATCAAAAGATAGCCTTCACAAAGGCTTTCCAAAATACATTTAAAATGATTTTCAAAACCAATTTCCAACCATGTTCTTTAGGCTCAATGCACATGACTTGTACATTAGCTTTCCCAATGATTGGAGTACACATAACTATGTGTTTTGATGTAATCAAAACTCAAATAGATGCACTAAATCAACATCTTGAGTCTTGTTAATCATCCTAGCATCTCACTTGTATCTAATGTGTACTAAAATACATACAAGTCACCTTATGATTTTTTGTGAGATGTAGAGTTTGGTTTTTGCCATAACTAAGGGTTCATGCATATATATCTAGACATTTTTTGAATTATTAACATCCATCTAGGATGTCACTTGTTAGTAAATGCCATTGTCCTTAATTGCAAGGAAGTAAAAAATAATGCATGATGAGTTATGACATACATTAAAAAGAAATAAATTTTCAAAAGAAAACATACTATAGCTACATGATGTATGTATGACATGACATGACATTTTTTTTATATTTTTCATAATAAACATGAATGCAAAATATGATGTCATAGCATATGATGGGCAAACAAAGCATGACAATTTGTCATAAATAAAATATACCTAGATAACTTATCTAAGTATCCTTAATCCTTAGCTAAATTGAAATCTAATCCTAGATTGTCCATATTTTCTCAAGAAAATACCAAACCCAACTTGGCATTTATTTTATTCTTAGTTAGTTGTGCCAATTTAAATTAAATCCAATTTCTCAAATTTTGGCACCTTTTACTCTTCCAAAGAGTAACCACTTAAATTTGCCCTTAACTACTTAAGAAAATATTAAAATTCCAACTTGACATTTCTTATGCTTTTCTCAAGTGTGCTAATTTAAATTAAGTACAATTCCTCAAATTTTGGCACATTTTTCTCTTCCAAAGAGTAAACAATAATTCATTTCATTTTCAAAGGTTAACACTAATCTTGAAAATGCTTTCCAAATGTCAACTTCATCAAGATTAGGTTAACTACCATTCCAATTTGAGTTAACACTCTCTAACCCATCTAGGGGGTAGAGAAGATGCTCCTAGGAACCCAACATCTATTGGTGCTCCTTGGATGTTCTAGATATTCATTAGGGATAACTTCCCTTGATACCTTCCTAATGATCTTTCTAGGCTTGTTAGAAGCCTTGGTCACCTTCTTTAGGTCAACTCTAGGGATAACTTCCCTTGTGACCTCCTTAGTGACTTTCTTAGACTTCTTAGAAGTTTTAGTCACATTTGTTGTTGCAAAGATATTTCTAGGGATAACTTTCCTTGTATCTTTGACTTGACCCCTAGACCTAGAGTTGATTCCATAGCAATATGGAACCCTATGATAAGAAGGAACATCCTTATTGGCTATGGATTTGTATCTCAAACCTCTATGACCATTGAATGGTTCTTGTCTAACTCTCCCTAGGTTATGCTCATTTTGACCCTTAATAATATTTTTCATTTTCTTTAGGGTCTTTTTTAATTTATCAAGCCTTAACCTCAAGTCTTGGTTTTCCAACCTTAAATTCTTAGATTTTGATTTTTCTTGATTTCTATGAGCATTTCTATTTTTAGGCCTATGATTAAAATCCTTAGAGTTGTTTCCTAATTTGTCTACCTTCCTAGCCTTAGGTGTGGTAGTCTTAGCATGATAAGCCACATGATTTTCATTAATTCTATCATGTCTTCTATTTTCATGATAAATAGCATTAAAATGATATAAGTTAGAACTAGCATGCTTTTTACCATAATTTAAAGGAATTGGCTTAATAAATGATACCTTGGGTTTGCTTTGTGAGCTCCCCCTTAATTTGAGCTTCCTCCCTTGAGCTTGGTTGGTTTCTTCCCCTTTTGGACATTTGCTTCGATAATGTCCATTTTGCTTGCACAAGAAACACACAATGTGGTCCTTGCTCTTCCTTATCACGGGGCCAACCTTCTTAGGCTTCTCCTTAGCCTTGGGTGCCACTTGACTCTTCTTCTTGGTCAATTATGGCATTTACTCTTGTAGTGCCCATGTTCCCTATATTCAAAACAAATAATATGATTTTTTATTATTAATTGAACTACTTATACCTTCACATGTAGGGATGACACTCGATCCTCCAATTGATTTTGCTTGACTTATGGACGTTGCCTCATTCTCTTCTTCTTCACTTGACCCAGAAGTAGAGGCTTCTTCTCGCTCCAGAGTCAATGATCTACACTCCTCAATCCTAGAGGTGGAGGCTTCATCATCATCATCCTCATGTACATGAAATAAGGTGTATGCTCCCTCCTTGCCTTTTTCCTTACACTTTGTGGAGGATGAAGCTTCTTGTTCTTCTTCTTCTGATGTTGAGCATCTCTCAACCTCAGAGTCCTCTTTCTCTTGGTCTTGATCCAATGAGTTGCCCGCTTGGATTTCTCTTGATTTGGTATAGTGGAGGGAACCTCATGAATCTTCATCAATTTGCTCAAAAGCTCCTTGGCATCCTCGTATTCTCCAATTTGAGTCAAAATATTGCTTGACAATAAATTAACCAATAGCTTAATCACCTTGTCATTTGCCTCGCTCCTTTGAATTTGCTCTTGACTCTATTTGTTCTTCTTGAGGAGCTCGCCCTTTGAATTTGTTGGAGCTTCAAAGTCTTCCATTAGAGAAAACCATTGCTCCATCTCCATCATGAAGAAGTTTTCGATTTTGGTTTCCAAGAATCAAAGCTCATTGATATGAATGGTGGAAGCACCCTTGTGTCGAATTCGAGTCCATCTCAGAATTTCATCTTGAAGTTGAGCCTTTGATGAAGTTGCTTCAACTTCTTCTCCCTCTAGCTTGTTGCCCTTTCCAAGGATGATTTTGGTGAAGAGCGACGTTGCTATGATATCACTTGTTAGGGTCGATTTGTAGCTAGAGGGGGGGGGGGGGGGGAATAGCTCATTGTGCTTCATTTGCTTGCTTCATTGTTGTTGATATGCAGCGGAAAGACTCGAAACAAGACTCATAATACTAACACGAGAATTTACTTGGTATCCACCTCAAGAAGAGGTGACTAATGCAAGGATCCGCCCCTCACTCACTCATCCACTATAAAAATACTCCTTCTCGATAACTACCGAAGGTGGAGAAGCCTTGTACAACCTCTCAATACAAGAAGAAAGAAAAACAAGCTTATACAATAACAAATCTTACAAGATTTACAATGAGGAAACCCTAGCTTGCTTCTCCTTCTTGTGTGGAACGCCTCTTGACCTTGGAAGTGCAGCAACACCTTATTCCAAGAAGCTTCAAGAACTGGTGTAAACCTGTGAGAAATGATCACAAGAAGTGGGGAGGAAGAAGTTACCGAATCGCTGTGAAGAAGACGACTTTAAACTCGACGCTTCCTTCACAATGGTCACATCCCAATCGATTGACCAATCGATTGGGGAGGCTTGAATCGATCGGTCGATCTATTTAGAGTGCCTCTGTGCTCTGTTGGAAAAGGCCTGAATCGATCGCCCGATTGATTCAGCCTTCATCGCGTCACGCACGATTTCCAGTTGCCAATTGATCGACCTATCGATTGGCGGTGCACAATCAATCGGCTGATCGATTGGGCCATCCTTCACTCGTGCACACAACCAATCGATCGTCTGTGTTGGTGCAGCGGGGCCGACAAGAGGGGAGGGATGAATTTCCTGTAGAATAAAAATACCCTCCTCAAAACTTTCAACTCTAAAATAATAGCAACAATAAAATAAGACAGAATAACAGAAAAGAAAGAAGACTCAGCGTTTTGACTTGCTTATAACCAAGAAGGTTGTTAATCCAAGGCGGTTGAAAAAATGCACTAGAAAAGTCTCCTTCTCGAAGGCGGAGAAGCCTTTTACACACTAGAAGCTCAAACAGTTGCTAGGAAGTTGATACAACGTTGATTATTTAATTTCCTAGCTCCAGGGGCCTTTATATAGCTCCTAGAAAACTTATCTCGAGCCTTAAGGGTGCCTCCAATAAGGTTGAGGGCGCCTCCAGCCGAGTCAACGGATAAAACTCTATCCGAACTCGCAATAGTCATCTAGACTGGGTCTAAGGCGCCTTTAATGGCCTTGAAGGCACCCTGGACAAGGTTGAGGGCGCCTTCAAGGCAGTGAAGGCGCCTCCAATCCTGCAGCCAGCATAGGTGCCTTCAGCACTTCGTTGAAGGCGCCTCCATCTAGATTTTCCAACTCCTTTTGGCTTCTTTTCTTCTTCTGAGGCTCCGAATGCATGGGTGATTGCGGCTAACCGAAATAGGGCTCACCTGAACCCAATTTCTAGCCTTCTCCTCGAGCAGGCTTCCGACCCGGCTTCTCATCCCTCGAACACCGCGCACATTCTTCTCGTCCACAGGTGTACTCTTCCGTAGCTCTCTCGTCCTTCGGACGCACCGAGCCCGTCGGCTCTCTTCCCGTGCCGTACTTCTCGCTAGCTGCGTCTTCTGCTCGACTTCCTGTGCTCCTAAGCTCCTACACACTTAGACACAGGGATCATATAACAAGCAGGACCTAATCTAACTTGGTTGATCACATCCAAATAACCACGGGGTTTAACAATCTCCCCCTTTTTGATGTGCATCAACCCAAGTTCAAGTTAGGGAAAAAAATAGATAAACAGTAATTTGAAGAAATTACTAAACTAACATTTTAAGCATAAAGATTGCAATAATAGAATTTGCAACACTAAAAAATGTTAAAAAAATATTAACTCCCTAAAACTCCCCTTAAATTTGTCCTATCTCTCCCCCTTTGATCACATCAAAAAAATGGGGTAATTATTAAGTAAAAAAAAATTTCAAAATACTTTCAAAAAAATTTCTTAGTTTAGAGAATTTTGCAAAAATTATTTTTGAGAATTTCTAAGTCAAACAAAAAATAATCTTTAAAAATTTTCTAAGTAAATTTTTTTTTCTAATTTTAGAGAAAATTTTTACCATTGGCAAAAATATTTTTGAGAGCTTTTATGAATGAAAATATTTTATGAAAAAAATTCTTAAGTATGAAAATATTTTTGAAACATTAAAAAAATGTTTTTAAAGCATTATTTTATTTTAATGCTTTTACCAGAAAGTTAATTAAACATTTTATTTCAATATTTTGACTTCCAGGTTGTGGCGAGGCACTAGGGATTTTTGGTTATTGGAGCAACAACCACTTTCTTAGACAAAGTCTCAAAAGAAATTAACTGTTTAATTTTTCTCGCTGAAAGTGCTAATTTTTTTAAAAAGAATTAATCTAAAAAGGGTTTTGGAACCCAGTATACGTTCCTTCCTACTGGATTAATTAACAACTTAGGGGGTATATAACTTTTTAGAACTTCTCTAAGTTGTCCCTGATGTTTTCTAATATACCAATTTAATTTTCCATAAACTCTAAGTTTTGATTTTGGAAATTTATTTAAGCATGCATAATCATTTTTCAATTTTTAATTTTTCATTTTCTAACTTTAAATTATCGTACATTTCTAGAGGACATGCTTTTGCTAAATTTAACTTTAACTCACTATTTTCTTTTTCTAATTTAACTAAATCTTTAGTGAGTACTTTGATGAATTGAAAAGGCTGCTTGGGAGTTAGTTTACGTACCTGACTTACCTCTATTTCTGATGCTCCCCCTTCATCGCAGCTTTCTTCTTCTGATGATCCTCCCCCTTCATCTATGCTCATCTCTGAGCTGGTTTCTTCAAAGATTTGATGGCATCAGTGCTACTCCTGAGAATGCTTTGACTTCTGATTCCGAGGATGATGATTCATCCCATGTAGCCTTCAGACTCTTGCGCTTTGAGGACGTCGGTCTTTTGTGTTGGAACCCCAAGGTTGTTTTGGTGTGATCAACAAGTTAAGTTAGGTCCTGTGTGTTTTTAACCTTGTGTCTAAGTGTGCAGGAGCTTAGGAGCACAGGTACTCGAGCGGAAGACGCAGTTAGCGAGAAGGACGGCACGCAGTGCGTCCAAGGGACGAGGTCCTGCGGAAGAGTACCTCGGTGGACGAGAAGGAAGAGTGCGGTGGTTCCGAGGGACGAAAGCCGGAGCGGAAGATTTCTTGGGGAGCAAGAGACGCAGCTAGCGAGAAGGTCGGCACGAGGCACGACCGAGGGACGAAGACTGCAGATGAGTACGCTGGTGGACGAGAAGGAAACACGCAGCGATTCTGAGGGACGAGAAACCGGAGCGGAAGGCTGCTCGAGAAGACCGGAAGTTGAGTTCGGGTGAGCCCTTTTCCGGATGGCAGAGATCACCCAAGCGAGCAGATCCGGAGTAGAAGACCCGGACTGAGCCGAACCGAACCAGAGCAGTGGTCCCGGATGAAAAAGTCAACATGGGTTGACTTTACTGGTTCGGGGTGCCCGGAATAGTCCGGGGTGCTCGGACCAGCCTGGGGCGCCCGGAACCCCTCTGGGCACCCGGACTAGCAAGTTTGACCAGAACGTGTCTAATGCGTTCTGAACATTGGGGGATAAAGTTTTATCCCCCCCGGGCGCTCGGAACCCTTCCAGGCGCCCCGACCAAGGCTATAAATATAGCCTTGGTCTAGAAGCTTTTTAACGAACTCAGAATTGTAATTCCAACGCTTGTGTGCTACTAGAGTTAAGCTTCTGTTTCTGTGCTTCAACGTTGTAAGAGGCTTCTCCGCCTGAAGGAGTATTTAGTGCGCTTAATCTTCCTTGGATTAACAACCACATCGGTTGTAACCAAGTAAACCGCTTGTCTCTTACTTTAATGTTCTATTTACTTTCTGCTTATTATTTATGCAAGTGTTAGCTTAAATGAGTTCGAGAAGGGTTGTTTGTTTTATTTTCTACAGGACTATCCAACAACCCTCTCCTAGCCGGCCGCAACGGTCCTACAAGTGGTATCAGAGCCGAGGCGCTTCAGGAGGACTAACCGCCGATCGAAGCAAAGATGTAAAATACAGTACCCAAATAATATTTAAATAATAAGATTATTTGTCAAATAATCTTATTAGAATTTTTAGGAGTTTTTAGAAATTTTCTGGGAATTTTTCAGAATTTGTATGACGTAGGTTAAGGAGATAAATTATTGGGTCAGGATAAAGTTTGTTTAAATTACCTGATTTAAAAGAGGAAATGTTTAATTTCCTTAAAGGTTTTCTTTTTTCCTTTTTCTTTAAAAACTCACCCGTGCCCTGTGCCCTAACGACGAAATTCCTCCCCCGAGCCACCAGCTTGCGCCGCCGCCTCCCCTCCTTCGCCGAGTCTCTTCTCCCCAAGCCACCGCCGACCTCTCCTCACGCCAGCACCAGAGACAAGCCCCAGTCGTCGGTCTCCTCCTTCCTCTCTTCCCGTGTCCTCAACCTCTCGCTGCCCCTACTTCTCACGCGGCCACCACAGCCGCGACCTTGCTTCCTCCAGCTAGCATCGAGACGCCGCACTAGCGCCGGTCACACCGAGCCCCAGCTGCCGACCTTTCCCCCTCACGCAGTCCCTCCCCCTCGCACGAGCACCGCGGACCCCAGCCGCCAATCCTGATCTCTCCCGAGCCGTGCCCTAACGAATCTGACAGGTCGATTTCCCCTAGTAGATATGAGATTTTGGTTTATCTTGTTGCTTGTAAATCGAAGCCGATGTTGATCTTGATTTGGGGGCAGGGATTAGATGCGGATTTAGGTTTCGATGTTCATGCTTTTGCCGTGATTTGTTGCACTGATGCTTTCGGATTGACTTCTCCGTAGAGATGTGATTTGTTGGAGGTTTCGGCTGAAGAATTTGTTTGGGGTTCGATGAGTTTGGATCGAGGTTGAATTTTGAGATTTCCGAGATGAATGGAGATTAGTGTGCTGTGCATTAAGCTGCATGTTACCTGTTTTTTTTAATGTTGGATAGAGTTAATTGTATGATTTGAGCTCTGAATGAAGTTTTGGATTCGGCTGAGGATTTTTGTGAAGATTTGGAATCGATTTTGTGGGTTCTGTGGTCTTGTTTCCTCTTTGAAATCTTGGACAAATCCATTCGATACCCTTATTATGCTGTAAGTTAATGTTTACATGTTTTGATTCGGAAATTTCGAGAAGATGTTGTGAACCTTTCATTCTGAGGTTTGGTATGGATTGTAACTGTTTTCTTTTTGTGGTTGTCCAGATGGGATTTCCTTGGAGATGTCCCGATCTGCATCAGTTGTATATGCTTTTGATTGTCTCTCTGGTGGATGTATTTGATCGATTTTGATTTGGTCAAGGATTGAGTGCGAGTTTAGATGTTGGTGTGATTGGAGGTTGTTATGTGGTATTCTTGTTTTTGAGTTAGCGGTGAACGTGTGATCATTCTTGAATCAGGGTTGAAGGGTAGATGAATTTGGTGCTACATGTTGAGTTTGGGTCTTCAAGATAACTTTAAACTTTTGGATAGATTTGGGTGAATCGGGGTTCACAATTCGATTAGGATTTTTTTTTTCCTAATTAAGTTGGGTTTTCGGTTTAGATAGTGTCGTTATGAAATTAGCTAAATTGTACATCACGTGATTTGCAGGACGTTGATTGAAGACAGTTGACACGATCTGCATATAAAGGCCGGTACTTCTTGCTTTGTTTTCTTTTAGTACTTTGACCTTAGTGCATGAATTATTTTGGATAATGACTGTTTACCTTGACTCCACTCTTATTTTTTTTTTCGGTGCTTGATACTTCCACGTTATCTTTGAGATATTCGTTGTAAAATACGGTACCCAAATAATATTTAAATAATAAGGTTATTGGACAAATAATCTTATTGGAATTTTCAGGAATTTTTAGGAATTTTCTGGGGTTTAATCGGAGCTCGTATGACGTATTTTAAGGGGATCAATTATTGGACTACGAGAAAGCCTCTTTAGGGTCCCAATTAAGTGGGAGTTGATTGAGGAGTTAACCTAGGGTTACATTGATTAAACCCTAAGTTTATAAACCAAGTTTTCCTATTTTCTCCCCGATTCCTTTCTCTCCTCTCCTTCATTGCGCCGAACCTTTTTTCCCCGAGTCCTCACCTCGCGATTCGTCGCACCACCGCCGGCCGCGATGAACCGCACAGCCGGCGACTTCTTCTCCCTCGAGCTATAGCCGCTGGCTCTTCTTCTCGCAAGGGCACCACACAGCTAGCCTTTCCTCCCTCACGCGAGCACCGGAGACATGCCACGGTACCTGATCGCACGGCGTTGCTCAGGCTGCCGCTCGCCGGAGCTTTCTATTCCTCAGCCTCTCATCTACATCTCTGCTAGGTACACACCCTCTCGGATCTTTGCTCCGCACAGCCCGATCTTCAGCGAAAGGGTGGGAAAGCCGAGCCCTAGCTGCCTATTGTGGATGCCGATCTCCCTCTTCATCACTGGATTTGGATCAAGGAGATCCACCGCTTCCCTCTTATCGTCGTGCCCTAGATTGCCGATCGCCTCTCCTCGTCATTGGATCTTGGACCAAGGAGGGTCAACGCCGTCTCCTTCCACCTGAGCAATTGTATACCTTTCTCGGAGCCCTGCCCTAGCCTCGGTCAGCATCGCATTGCCCTATATCGCCGGCGTCACTTTACCTTATGTCGTTGCTCATGATCACAGTAGCAGCATTCGTCCGAGAAGAGTGTTTATGGAACTGGATTGATCTTGAAGGTATTTGGTTCTACTCTAGCTCTTGATTTGGGTATTAAGCCTTTTCATGGTATTGATTTGGAGAGTTTTGTTTTGGAAGGCAGCAACGTTTCTTGGTGTGGAATATTTCTTGGTGCTAGTCACCACATCACCGTAGTCAGCAGCTAACTCTGCCAGTGCTGTGCCATCAGTAGCAGCTGGAAAAGAGGAGGTAAGGAAATATGTAGGATACATGTTTTGAGGATTTTACTTTGATAGTTGTTGATATTGATTGAGGATTGTTGGAGTTTGTGGTTGATTATGGTTTGATGATTTAGTTGATAGGTTATTGTAGGTTGATATCATTTGTGTTGTGGATGGATAAATCAAGATTTGTATCATATTATATTGGAGACTTTGTGATCTGTGGTTGTTTGGATAAATTGTTAGAGGTGAATCATGAGAATGATTAAGTATGTTTGATTTATGATGTATAGTAGATAATAATGGGATGTTGGAGTTTATGATCGATTATGGATTTGTGGATTGAGTTAAACCTAGTTAGATTAATTTGGGTGGATGAATTTTATACGATGGATTCATGATTAGTTTATTCTAATTGGGCTGTGTGATTAAGGATTATTTGGAGATTAATCGAATATCAGATTTGAGTGGAGTTATCTTAATTGAGTTAGGGATTTTATTTAGCTATTTTAATTCATATGAATTTAGCTAAATAAGTTATATACATATTGATTGATGCAGGACCTTGATATGGGATGATTATCACGACGTGAGATTTATTTTGGACACGATCTACAGATAAAGGCGGGTACTTCTTGCTTTATCTCTTTAGTATTTTGACCCTAGTGCATGAGCTTTATGTTCAGATAGTTGCTGTATCTATCTTGACTCCACTCTTATTCTTCCTGCGTTTGATACTTCCACTCGATCTTTGAGCTACTCATTTCTGTATCTATACAGTCTCTCGTTGCTATTCATGATATTTAGCAGATACTATAGTACTAGGTATTGGATACCAGATACCAGACATTAGATGATATATGGACACCTGATACCATGTTTACCTGCTTTGATTACTGTTTATTTATGCTTAGTATTGAGCATGCGGAATTACCGATTTCCGTTTATATATATATGATGACTGTTGCATTATTCGCATCATGTCGTTGCATGCATTGTAAGCGACTTTGGCTCCCTTGTGGTTGAGACGGTCGTTGGCGGGCCGCACGCTCGGCCACCCATGGGTAGTGGTAGCTTGAGCGTGCCGCGTGTCTGTCTTGCCCCCACTTGCACACTCATGGGTAGTGATTCTGGAGTCACGGGCAGCAGGGACTTAAATCTTGGAATACTTCAAACTTGTTATAGTTCCCCTATTTTTGATATGTGTCAAAGGGGAGAGATAGTGATTAAGGAGAGTTAACAACTCGGTTGTTAATTAGTTATTTTGGTTGTTTACTTATCTTTGTATATGCTATAATCTTAACCGTGAACATTGTTTATTTATTATCTTACTTAGGTTGAGATTGTTGGTGTAGAGTGCACCAGAATCGAACCTGACTTTTGATATTGTCATAGGTTTAAGTTAAGTATTTTGTGATTTCCTATTAACTACCTTTCCTTACTAGCCTAGGATATGGTTTCGGTATGGACACTTATTATGATATCATTGTAGTATCTGCTATTTCCATACGAGACTGTATACCTTGCGTCTCTAGTTTTTTACTATACTCATGCACTATCTGGCTATTACCCGCTGAGTCTTTATACTCACCACCCCGTATATTGGTAATTTCACCAGGTAGCAGGTAAAGGATTTATGGAGTCGCCTGGAGATCCTGTCCGCCAGTTCCACGTCACATTCGAGGACGACCTTACGATTTTGGTATTTCTTACGCTATTTGTATTTTGGGTTTTGTACTTATTTATGTATTTGAGTTCTTTTGTATTTGGTTTGATATTATTGTGTCAAGCCGAGCCGGCTCGCAGTTAGTTACTTTATGTTTTGTTATCGTTGTTTGTGATTTCCGCTGTATTGATTTAGTATAGCCGTGTGGGCTGATTCATATATTTATATAACTGCGTGGTTGTGTTTATTTTTGGTTGCTTCATTGTTGTTTTTGTATGAATGTGCAGATTTTACGAAGGATTTTATTTATGTATTTATGCATAGCTTATTGACGCAATGGGATCTTTCGCTATTTCCAGTTATTTTATCGATACTGCATTTCTACATTTTCGTTTGCGTTTTAGATTTCTCGATGTGACTTTTCGGATTTTGGGACCAGGCAGTGACAGGATTCTCCAAGCTATAGGAGGTATGTTTACATATTGTTGTCTTACATTTCTGTTAGTGCATGCATAGTTGTTATGTTAGTTATGTTATGTATTAGTATGCTTTTGTTAGTATCTGTCCAGTTGGTTGTAGCATACGTCAAATGTGTTGGGTCAATCACTGATCACGGTTGACTCTACTAGAGATCAAGGAATACAGTCTCACAGGACTTCTTTTACCATATCACTAGTGTTAGTAATTTCGGTTATCACTAGTTTAGTAGTGGTTAGTATCTGCTAAATATCATATTGCTTCGGTTCGTGGAGAACCAATTTACTCGTGTTGCCTTGGTTCGTAGAGAACCGATTTACTTTTATTGACTTGGTTAGTAGAGGATCGACTTATCCTAGTTGCTTTAGCCTATAGAGGTCCGATCTACCTTGGTTGACTTGATCAGTAGAAGAGTGATCCATTCTTGACGGGGTAGATGGTAGAGTACTGAGTTACTTTTATTAGTTCGGTTAGTAGGAGACCGACTCACTCTATTTTTATAGAGATTCTGATCTTTGGGTTATGTGTGTTGGTTAGATAACCTAAAAGTTACGTTTGAGTTCAGGACTTGTACAGACGGAGAAGTGACTAAGTTAGCTGCATACCATTGCTGGCTTGACTAGTCTGTAGAGGATCGATGTATCCTATTCTATGGAGACTTTAATCATAGACTGTATGTATCTGGTAGGATGACCTTGAGGGTACATTTGGAGAGATGACCCCCACTGACGTGAAAAATGTGGATGTTAGAGGATTTGTTGATACTAGGTGTTGTGGATTTTGGAGATGATTGATTTACTTACGGTTGGCTAGACAGAGTGTGAGAGTAGTGGAAGCAGGATGAGCTCATAACCCACAGAGTCATCTTTGACAGTTGGAGATTTGTTATGATACGTGGATGGAGTGGTATATGAGTATATTGTTGGATTGTTACACTGAGATGTGGATCCTTGAGTTGAGCAGTAAATTTGGGGACCAAATTTTTATTAGTCGGGGAGAATGTAAAATACGGTACCCAAATAATATTTAAATAATAAGGTTATTGGACAAATAATCTTATTGGAATTTTCAGGAATTTTTAGGAATTTTCTGGGGTTTAATCGGAGCTCGTATGACGTATTTTAAGGGGATCAATTATTGGACTACGAGAAAGCCTCTTTAGGGTCCCAATTAAGTGGGAGTTGATTGAGGAGTTAACCTAGGGTTACATTGATTAAACCCTAAGTTTATAAACCAAGTTTTCCTATTTTCTCCCCGATTCCTTTCTCTCCTCTCCTTCATTGCGCCGAACCTTTTTTCCCCGAGTCCTCACCTCGCGATTCGCCGCACCACCGCCGGCCGCGATGAACCGCACAGCCGGCGACTTCTTCTCCCTCGAGCTATAGCCGCTGGCTCTTCTTCTCGCAAGGGCACCACACAGCTAGCCTTTCCTCCCTCATGCGAGCACCGGAGACATGCCACGGTACCTGATCGCACGGCGTTGCTCAGGCTGCCGCTCGCCGGAGCTTTCTATTCCTCAGCCTCTCATCTACATCTCTGCTAGGTACACACCCTCTCGGATCTTTGCTCCGCACAGCCCGATCTTCAGCGAAAGGGTGGGAAAGCCGAGCCCTAGCTGCCTATTGTGGATGCCGATCTCCCTCTTCATCACTGGATTTGGATCAAGGAGATCCACCGCTTCCCTCTTATCGTCGTGCCCTAGATTGTCGATCGCCTCTCCTCGTCATTGGATCTTGGACCAAGGAGGGTCAACGCCGTCTCCTTCCACCTGAGCAATTGTATACCTTTCTCGGAGCCCTGCCCTAGCCTCGGTCAGCATCGCATTGCCCTATATCGCCGGCGTCACTTTACCTTCTGTCGTTGCTCATGATCACAGTAGCAGCATTCGTCCGAGAAGAGTGTTTATGGAACTGGATTGATCTTGAAGGTATTTGGTTCTACTCTAGCTCTTGATTTGGGTATTAAGCCTTTTCATGGTATTGATTTGGAGAGTTTTGTTTTGGAAGGCAGCAACGTTTCTTGGTGTGGAATATTTCTTGGTGCTAGTCACCACATCACCGTAGTCAGCAGCTAACTCTGCCAGTGCTGTGCCATCAGTAGCAGCTGGAAAAGAGGAGGTAAGGAAATATGTAGGATACATGTTTTGAGGATTTTACTTTGATAGTTGTTGATATTGATTGAGGATTGTTGGAGTTTGTGGTTGATTATGGTTTGATGATTTAGTTGATAGGTTATTGTAGGTTGATATCATTTGTGTTGTGGATGGATAAATCAAGATTTGTATCATATTATATTGGAGACTTTGTGATCTGTGGTTGTTTGGATAAATTGTTAGAGGTGAATCATGAGAATGATTAAGTATGTTTGATTTATGATGTATAGTAGATAATAATGGGATGTTGGAGTTTATGATCGGTTATGGATTTGTGGATTGAGTTAAACCTAGTTAGATTAATTTGGGTGGATGAATTTTATACGATGGATTCATGATTAGTTTATTCTAATTGGGCTGTGTGATTAAGGATTATTTGGAGATTAATCGAATATCAGATTTGAGTGGAGTTATCTTAATTGAGTTAGGGATTTTATTTAGCTATTTTAATTCATATGAATTTAGCTAAATAAGTTATACATATTGATTGATGCAGGACCTTGATATGGGATGATTATCACGACGTGAGATTTATTTTGGACACGATCTACGGATAAAGGCGGGTACTTCTTGCTTTATCTCTTTAGTATTTTGACCCTAGTGCATGAGCTTTATGTTCGGATAGTTTCTGTGTCCATCTTGACTCCACTCTTATTCTTCCTGCGTTTGATACTTCCACTCGATCTTTGAGCTACTCATTTCTGTATCTATACGGTCTCTCGTTGCTATTCATGATATTTAGCAGATACTATAGTACTAGGTATTGGATACCGGATACCGGACATTAGATGATATATGGACACATGATACCATGTTTACCTGCTTTGATTCTGTTTATTTATGCTTAGTATTGAGCACGTGCGGATTAAATATAGCGTACGATTTCCGTTATATATATACGATATTTATTGCATTATTCGCATCGTATCGTCATCGTCGACGACTTTGGCTCCCTTGTGGTTGAGACGGTCGTTGCCGGGCCGCACGCTCGGCCACTCGTGGGTAGTGGTAGCTTGGGCGTGCCGCGTGTCTGTCTTGCCCCACCGCACACTCGTGGGTAGTGATTCTTGGAGTCGCGCAGAGGACCCTGCATGACGTAGCTATTCACACTACGTCCGGCCACCGAGAGTAGTGGCGGCCTTTGGGTGGTACAGTTTGTCATCGATCAGGCCTCTCGCCCACAGAGGTCGTGGTGCGGAGAGGTGGGCGGGAGTGACCATCTGTTCATACTGTTATTATATCTGCTTTGGTTGCTTATCTTTGTTATTACTTATCTATCTTTGTTGTTTATTTATGTTGTTATGCTTACTTAGGTTGAGATTTATACATGTTATGAGTTTAGACAATCGCTTACTTATCGCTGACTGTATATACCTCCCGTGATACCGTATAGTTATGAAGCGATCTTGTAGCGGGACTTTCACATCTACCTTTCCTTACTAGCCTAGGATATGGTTTCGGTATGGACACTTATTATGATATCACCGTAGTATCTGCTATTTCCATACGAGACTGTATTGCATCTCTAGTTCTTTACTTTACTCATGCACCTATTACCCATTGAGTCTTTATACTCACCACCGTATATTTTTCCCAGGTAGCAGGTAAAGGATTTATGGAGTCGCCTGGAGATCCTGTCCGCCAGTTCCACGTCACATTCGAGGACGACCTTACGATTTTGGTATTTCTTACGCTATTTGTATTTTGGGTTTTGTACTTATTTATGTATTTGAGTTCTTTTGTATTTGGTTTGATATTATTGTGTCAAGCCGAGCCGGCTCGCAGTTAGTTACTTTATGTTTTGTTATCGTTGTTTGTGATTTCCGCTGTATTGATTTAGTATAGCCGTGTGGGCTGATTCATATATTTATATAACTGCGTGGTTGTGTTTATTTCTGTCTCAGCTGAGTGGGCTGCTTATATAACTGCGTGGTTGTGTAGATATATTCCAGCCGTATGTGGCTGATGTATATTGTATGTATGTATGCCTCAGATTGTCACCCGTACAGGGGAGATGCTGTCGAAATTTTTCGGTACGGTCTCCTCTGGGGGCGTGACATTCGTTTCCATATCTACACAGTCTCTTTTGTTGTCCATGATCCGTAGCAGATACTAGATATCATATTTGTATGCTTTAACTGTTGTTTGTTTGTGTACGATATTGAGCATGCTGGCTTCATGTAGCATACCTGTTTCTACTTATATATATATATGATGACTGTTGCATTGTTCGCATCATGTCATTGCATGCATGCCGCATCCTCGGCCACTCGAGCTGTCGTGCCGCACTCGGCCACGCGTGGGTAGTGGTAGCTGGAGTTGCGAGCAGCAGGGACCACCTTCGTTGTGTAGCTAGTTAGCTAGTCAGCACCTGTCCATTCGGTCACTCGCGGGAGTGGCGGCCTTTGGGTGGTACAGTTGTCATTGATCCGGCCTCTCGACCATACAGGGGTCATGGTGCAGAGAGGTGGGCGGGGTGACCATCCGTGCATACGCTGTTATTGTGCCTGCTTTGGCTGCTGCTGTTTACTTATGTTGTTATTGCTTACTTAGGCTGCTGTGGTATATTTATGTTGCCGTTGCTTCGTGCTGTTGTTCACTTGTGCTGATATGCTGTCTTAGGTTAAGATATGCTCACATTGTAGGTGGTTAAACCTTGGTTTAGTAATTGGAAATGTTTATATACTTTACCCATTACCTCTGTAGTTATGAGCAGTACTGTAGCAGATTAGTACCATTTCTGACTTTCTATATCTAGCCTAGGATATCGTTCCAGGTATGAACCTTTATCATGGTTTTATTTTATTTTATTTTTTTGGTATCTGCTATTCTCTTATGAGACTGTATTCCTTTTGGGTATTCTTTATCGGTTGATTATGTTCATGCACTATCTCTTTCCTTACCCGCTGAGTTCCAATACTCACCACCCCGTAAAAATGATTTTCTTTCGCCAGGTAACAGATAGATGAGTCATGGATGCTTGGGGAGATGCCGGCTGCCAGTCCTGGGTCCCGCGCCATATTCGCAAATTGATTTTGGTTCTGTTTCTCTTTACTTGCATTTCGTATTCGTTGGATTTGGTGTCGTGAGAACTATGGTTTGATACGTGTTGTGTGGACTTGGTATTTGTGATATTTTGATGACTTTGCAATTTGTGGGTTTTCTCTTCGTTTTCTTTCCGCTGTGCTCATTTTATTTTTCTTTGTCCAGCCGAGTAGGCTGAGTATATTAAACTGCATGGTTGTGTTGTTTCCATTTTCTATGATATATATATTCCAGCCGAGTGTGGCTGATGTATATTTTGTATGTAGTAATGTTTTATATTGTCCGCCGTACAAGGGAGATGCTGCCGAAATTTCCTCGGACAGGGATTCCCCCCGGGGCGTGACAAAAGATATGGCCGGAGCTAACATCTATCCACCAACATTCGAGGGGGAGTTCACATTCTGGAAGCGACGAATGGAGGTTTACTTTAAAACTTATTTCAATATGTTATTAATAATGAAGTATGGTTTTGTAATGCCCAAAAGCAAAGAAGGAGAAGAACTTAAGGAGCATCAATGGACTGACGAGCAGCGGGACAAATTCATGGCAAACGGTAAGACTGAATCCAGTCTTTTGAGCATGTTACCTGCTAAGGATCTCGACAGAGTCGGAACATACAAAAGCGCAAAAGAACTTTGGAAAAGGTTCTTGAAGCTTTACGAAGAACCACCTACAGTCGAATCCAACTCCTCAATAGACATCGAGTCACCGACACAAGAGTCAGAGATCAAGGAAATTGCCGAAACATCTCTCACCATCGAGCATCTACCAGAAGACGCAATCAGCTTTTCCTCAATAAACATCGAGAGCATCAATAAAGGGGGAGTAACGTCGGAAAAAAACAACTCGACAGGGGGAGAACTAATGGCCGAAAAGGTAAGTCAGGTATGGATTCCAACTTCTGAACAATTAGTTAAATCAATCAAAATGTCGCCGAAAGAATTTTTCAAATTTAAAATTGAATCGTCAAAAGAATTTTTCGAATTAGAAAATCTTTTGACGAATAAATTTTACAAAATATGAAATATTTTTTCGAACAAATTTTGTAAATTAGAGATATTATCGAAAGAGTTTTTTAGATTAGAAAATCTATTATCAACAAATTTGTTCAAATTAAAATTTATGTTGTCAAAATATTTTTGCAAATTACAAAATATTTTGTCGAACAAATTTTACAAATTGAAAATATTGTCGAAAAACTTTATCAAGTTAGAATTTATATTATCAAAATATTATTGTGAAATAGAGATTAACATGATACAAATCTTTGCATATTTAATCATTGTTGCTTTAAATATAAAAAAGTGTGATTTAAGAAGCTATGATAAATTAAAATGAAAATTTAAAACTTTCTGATAAAAGCTTTAGAATTAAAAATAATAAAAAAAATAAATGCATAGAATTTTTTTTTTCTCATTTTTTAAAAATTTTCTTGCATAAAGTTTTAGGATTAGAAAATTCCTTTTAAAGGTTTAACTTAGAAAAATTCTCTTTTATACATAGAAAAATTTTCAGAAGATATTTTTTTGCCTAAGTTAAAAGCTGTTATGAAATTAAAAATTTCTGCTTAAATTTTTTTTGTGCAAAACTGTCTAAGTTCGAATCTTTTTATAATTTCACTTATAAATTTTTTTTGAGACTGTTTATGTGAAAATTATTGCACTATTTTTTTTTAAGGATCTCAAAATTTTCTAAGTTTTCACTCTTAGATTTTCTTCTTAAAACCCCATTTTTTTATGTGATCAAAGGGGGAGAAGGAAAAGTATAAGTCTAAGGGGAGGTAGACTAAAAATAACTTTTTTCTATGTTTCTGCACTAAATTGCAAATTTAGTTAAGTTTATTTTAAGTCTATTTTTTCCCTACCTTAACTTGGGTTGCTCACACCAAAAAAGGGGAGATTGTTGGAACCCCAAGGTTGTTTTGGTGTGATCAACAAGTTAAGTTAGGTCCTGTGTATTTTTAACCTTGTGTCTAAGTGTGCAGGAGCTTAGGAGCACAGGTACTCGAGCGGAAGACGCAGTTAGCGAGAAGGACGACACACGGTGCGTCCGAGGGACGAGGTGCTGCGGAAGAGTACCCCGGTGGACGAGAAGGAAGCGTACGGTGGTTCCGACGGACGAAAGCCGGAGCGGAAGATTGCTCGGGGAGCAAGAGACGCAGCTAACGAGAAGGTTGGCACGGGGCACGACCGAGGGACGAAGACTGTGGATGAGTACGCTGGTGAACGAGAAGGAAACACGCAGCGATTCTGAGGGACGAGAAGCCGGAGCGGAAGACTGCTCGAGAAGACTGGAAGTTGGGTTCGGGTGAGCCCTTTTCTGGATAACAGAGATCACCCAAGCGAGCGGATCCGGAGTAGAAGACCCGGACCGAGCCGAACCGAACCAGAGTAGTGGTCCCAGATGAAAAAGTCAACATAGGTTGACTTTACTAGTCCGGGGCGCCGGGAACAGTTCGGGGCGCCCGGACCAGCCCGGGGCGCCCGGAACCCCTCCGGGCGCCCGGACCAGCAAGTTTGACCAGAACGGAACCCCTCTGGAACTTCTTCGCCAAGTGTTTGGTCAATCCTTTGACCCACTTAGATTTTTCTCCTCGTGCCAAGTATCCGGTTAACCTTGATCTACTTGGGCTTATCATCTCGTGCCAAGTGTCCAGTTCTCCATGACTCACTTGGACTTCCACCAGATGTCTGGTCAACCTGGACCCATCTAGATTTCCTTGTGCCAAGTATCCGATCAATCCTTTGACCTATTTGGGATTCCTAACACCAGGTGTTCGGTCAACCTTGACCCACCTAGATCTCCACGTGCCTGGCTTCACTCACCAGGTCTTTCCATCTGCCTAGCTTCACTCACTAGGACTTTTCATTTGCCTGACTTCACTCACCAGGACTTTTACCTACCTAGATTCACTCACTAGGTCTTTCACCTGACTTCACTCACCAGGATTTTCCAACTGTCTAGCTTCACTCACTAGGTCTTTCACCTGGCTTCACTCACCAAGATTTTCCAACTGCCTAGCTTCACTCACTAGGTCTTTCACCAGAATTTTCGACTGCTTGGCTTCACTCACCAGGACTTCCCCTTACCTAACCTCCAGTTAGGACTTTCCCAGTCAAGTATCCGGTCAACCCTTTGACCTACTTGACTCTTCTTCATATCTAACTGGTCAGTCCTTGACCAGAGGAGAATTGTATCAACAATCTCCCTAATCGGATGATTGCATCTACAATCTCCATGTATTGTCAAACATCGAAACCCAAATATCAGGACTTAAGCTTGAGCCAACTCAATATTAGTCAACCAGGTCAACCTTGACCTAGGGATATTGCACCAACACACTTGTTTAGAACTTTTAGGTACCTCTTAGCAATGCAAAGTAAGTATCACTAGTGATCTTTAATAAAATTTCATAGAGGTACCCGTCATTGATTTTATTGGATGAGACTTATCTTTTGATACATGCTCTGTTAAACCTAATGTTTTTATAGTTCTTTCTTATCTTTTTCTTGTATGGGAGGTATGCTCTTTCTTGGGTGTGTAGATTTGCATGGGGCCTATAATTGGAAGCTCAATTTGAACTATCTTGTACAACCTAAAAGAACTTCCAAGAAGATGAAGATGGAGAGAACGATACTTCACTTTATATCTCCTATGATAAAAGCTCCCTCCATAATAAGAGCCCTTGGTATGATGGTGTTGAAATATCTTACCCTTCCAAGAGTGAGATTTAGATGAACCTAATGAAGTGGTCGAGCTAATTACCTAAAATAAGCGCTTCTTGGGAGGCAACCCAAGTTCTTTTATGTCTTCATTTATGTTTTTAGTTTCTTTCTAGTTCCTTTTATTTATTTATAATAACTCATATCCTCTACTTAATTTGCTTGTCTATATTCATTTTTGTAAGTTTCAAAGTTGTGGAGGAATGTGAATATCAGACAGAGGAGTATTTTAAAGCACATGAATGCCTCAACCATTTGGAGCTCATCACTTGGTAACTTCTCTAACTTCAAAAATCTCCTCCATATTTCATTTCTAGTTTTCATTGGGATAATGAAAAGTTTAAATCTGGGGGGATGTGTTAGATTGTAATTTAGTTTTTGCATATTTCTTTTAGTATAATAAATTTTTTCATTGTTGCATCAGATATCATGTCATGATTGTTTGTTCCTTAATACACAATACTAGCATGCTTATTCTAGATTTCATATGGCCTATTGGTTACTTATGGTGCTAGTATGTTTAGTGATCTATCTTTTCCTATCTATGTTATCATGAAGTGAGCAATGGTTTTACTTTGATCGCCTCATCAAAATGGATATTCCAACTCCTAGATACTTGCTTTAGTCCATAAATAGACCATTGAAACTTGCATACTTTATCTTGTTAACAGATGTGAAACCTTCATGCTATATCATATACACATCCTCAAGTATGTTTCCATTAAGGAAAGTTATTTTCACATCCATTTTCCATATCTTATAATCATGATGAGCTGATATGGTCAGGAGTATCTGAATGAATTTAAGCATGGTTATAGGTGGGAAGGTTTCGTCATAGTCAATGTCTTGCCTTTGACGATAGCCTTTCGCTACCAACCTTGCCTTGTAGGTAATTACATTACTATCTATGTCAGTTTTCTTCTTGAAAATCCACTTACACCCTATAGGCTTTATGCCTTCAGGTGGGTCCACCAAATTCCAAACTTAATTTTTGTACATGGAATCTATTTTTGACTTCATGGCTGTAACTTATCCTTCTCTGAACTATTCAGAGCTTCTTAATAATCAATAGATTTCTCATCCTCAATGAGTAATACGTCATTCAATTCTCTTACAAGAGATCCATATCTCTTGGAAATATTGCGTGTCCTATCTGATCTATGAGGAGGTTGTATCATAATCAGTTGTGGTTCTTGACTAGGTATCTCATTAGTGTCTATTGGAGTCTCTGGAACTTTATCAAGTTCAACTATACTCCCACTTGCTTTCTGCAAAAGAACCACTTTCTCTAGGAATGCAGAATGCCTTGAAACAAACACCTTTTGTTCCAAGGGGTGATAGAATTGGTAACCCTTAGTTTTCTTAGGATATCCAATAAATAAATATTTATTAGACTTAACGTTCAACTTGTTTGATACAGTCCTCTTCACATAAGCAGGACCCCCCATATTTTCAAATAAAATATGAGGGGTTTCCTACTAGCCCATACCTCATATGAAGTAGTTGAAATTACCTTCGTCGGGGCTCTGTTTAGCAAGTAAATATCTGTCATGAGTGCATAACCCCAAAAGGTTTTGAAAAAATTTACATGATCTATCATTAACCTAACCATGTCCAATAGAGTTTGGTTACACCTTTCTAATATACCATTATGTTGTGTCATATAAGACAGAGTCCATTGAGATAATATATCATTATCCCTTAGATAATCTTGAGACTCTTGGCTTAAATACTCACTAACTTGATCAGATTAAAGTATCTTAATATTTTTACCAAGTTATTTCTCTACTTCATTTCTAAATTTTCTAAACTTTTCAAAGGCTTTAGACTCGTGTTTTATTAGATACACATACCTATAGTGAAAGTGATCAACAATGAAAGTAATAAAGTAGCTATAACCTCCTAATACATGAGTTGACATTGGCCCGCATACATCAGTATGTATGAGCCTAAGTAACTCATCAACTCGTTCACCCTTTCCAAAAAAAGGCAATTTTGTCATTTTGCCTTTTAAACATGAATCATATGTATTAAATGTATCTAATTCAAATGATTCGAGAACTGCAATCTTTTACAATTCGGATATGCATTTCTTGCTTATATGGCTAAGGTGATAATGCTATGAGTAAGAGATTAATTAGTTATCTATTCGAGCGCATTTATTACTCATTTTGATATTGAATATGTCACCAGATATATCTAATGCATAGATGTCATTATATAAAGTTCTAGTGTCATAAAGAACATCATTCAGAGTTATAAAGCAATAATTGTTACTAAAAGTTCAATGGAAACTTTTTCTATTTAAGTAAGAAATAGAAATAATATTCTTTATTAATATAGGAACAAAATAACATTTATCTAGTTCTAAGACAAGTCTACTAGGAAGCTTTAACAAGTATGTTCTGATAGCGACTGCAGTAATCTTTGCTCCATTCCCAACTCGCAGACTTGATTCTCTCTTGATGAGTCTTCTACTATTCCTTAACCCTATATGTCATTACATATATATGAGCCACACCCAGTATCTAATATCCAAGTGTTTGAGGAAATAACATGGCAATCAATAACAAAAATACCTAAAGAGGATGGGGCATCAGATGCCTTATTCTTCATCATGGACTCAAGATATATCTTGCAGTTTCTTCGCCAGTGTCCCATCTTGCCATAATTATGGCATGCCCCCTTTTGTGTTGGTTCTACTATCTTGACCTTTTTGCTCTTTCCTTTATCTTGATGTTTTAGCTTCCTCTTAAAACCTTTCTTGGAGGAGTCTACTAACATCACAGTTTTCTGTTCACCTTTAACATAAGGCTTCACAGTTTTGAGCATATTAATCATCTCGAGGATGGTTGATTCTAAATTGTTCATCCGATAGTTCATCACAAATTGTGAATGATTTTTTGAAAAACTATGTAGAATTAAGTCAATATTTAACTCATGATCCATAGAAAAATCAAGTGATTCTAAATGCTATATGTAGCCATTCATTTTTAGTACAAATTATATTGCAAACGAACCCTCTTGCATCTTTGAGCAAAAGAGAAGCTTGGAGACCTTAGACCTTTTGGTTCTAGATTGCTTATCAAATAGCTCATGAAGATGATAGATAATATCATAAGCATCCAATGCTCATGCTGTATCTATTGTTCAGGAGTCATAGCGATTAACATGATGCAACTTGCAAGTACAGAATCATCTTTATGTTTCTGATGGGCCAACAATTGGTCTGTAGTTGTATTGACATCAAGACTTGTGAGAAGAGGCTCATTAAGGACATAACCTAGCTTCTCAACTTTTAGAATAATTCTCAAACATTGAAACCAGTCCAAGAAGTTTGGCCTAGTCAGTTTGTTCGAGTCCAAAATTGAAAGCAGATTAATAGAAGTCATAATTAAATGATTACCTTAAAAATAAAAAATGAGAATGTATTAGAAATATTATTTTATTTATGTAAACAATTTACATGTAATAAAAGCCCACTTTTTTTTTTTTTTTTTTTTTTTATCAAATTCAAATACCCTTATTTTGAATTCAGGAGATGGTAGATTTTCTTCAAATGGGTTGATATCCACCATAGATAAGAACAACCTTGGCTTTGGCCAACAAGCCATTCTTAGTTATAGCGGTAGGTAACAAGTTTACTGATTGCATATTGCTTATATGTAACTATCATATTATGGTAGCAACTAATTAATTTTTGCATAAACATTGCCTTGTTAACACATTAACAAGTATACATCAAATGTATATCACCCAACTTCTCCTCTATCCACATTGATCATGACTTTGACATAATAAATCAACGCTTCAATTTTATAACTAACCCGTTAATCATGAGATTGCATCTTCATAGTTTGAACATATTTAATTTTAAGTTGAACTTGACTTTGTCCGATAACTCAAATGAGAACTTAAATTCTGGTTCTTACCATATTAACGGAAGGTGTAGGTTTTAATATTGTGTAAGAGATTTGGTTTCATCTACATCATGCAAATATTCTATCTACATGACATTATATACATGACATAAATGATGACATGACACAGCATGCACGACATAGATGATGACATGATACATCACACGCATGAGATAGCATGACACATCACACATACGGTAAGAATTAATCACATCACACACATGACAAAATCTAATCATGTTATAATTAATGCATCTACATGACATACAATATGACATGAACATGACATAAATTTAATATATTATAATTCTATTTTGAAAATAAAAATATGTTATAAATCTAATTTTAATAAGTCAAGATTTATCTAATCAAATTAAGAAACTAATTTTCAAAATTAATTACGATATCTCATCTAAATTCTTTCTATTAATTAAGAATATTTAACAATTTAAGAAATAAATAATTAATATTTAATAAATTTTTTACAAAATAATTCAAATCTAAATTTTTTATTATTTTCCAAATCTTTCCAAATTTAATATTTCCTAACAATTTAGGAAATTTTCCAAAAATAGAATATTTTAATAAATCTAAAAATTCCAGAAAAAATAATTTCTATAATTTAATTCAGAATATTTCAAATTTGGATTTTTAAAAATTTTTAAAATATTTCCAAATTTGGTATTACCTAACAAATTAAGATTTTTTTTTAAAAATAGACTATTTCTTAAAATTTTAGAAAATTCTATAAATGAGAATTTATAAATTAACAAAATATTTCTAAATTTAATTTTCTAAAATTATTTCAGAAACTTTTTGAAAGTGAAATTTTCTAATAATTTAGGAAACTTCCAAAAATAAAAAATTCTTAATAATTCTAGAAAAATTCCAAAATTTATTTACAACACTAATTATGAACCATAAAATAATTTTATGATCATGTCGAAGCACGATTAGGCTCTGATACCACTATTGAGATATGCCCGATGTGGTATGTACTAAAAATATATTTCGTAAACATACACAGTGGAATACTTAATGATAAATAAACTAATTTATTACATACATATACCATATGCATGTAAAATACAATCGCATAGACAAGATCATAAAATAAAAAATGAAATTGAATAACAATTATTCTAGGTATACCTTACGAATGACATGTAACGAGAAGGTCATCAACCTTTTGCAATGTTATCAAACCTCATCTCTATTCATATCCACGTTGAGCTCTTCAAGACAACTCTAAGAGAACAAGCTTTACCTTCAGAAGGTACTAGCCACGAGCGAAAGAGAAGGATCAAGAAGAGGAAGAAGAAGCAAAAGGAAGATCTTCTTCATTTGGGTGGCCCACGACAACAAGAGGAGATCCTCTTGTTGTGGGTTGTGGCAAGAGAGAGGGAGAGGGAGAGAGAGGTATTGACTTTTGATTTCCAAAACCTAATCAAGCTAATAATAAATTATATGTTAATTCTCTCTTAACAATATCAATATATAGTCCTCTTTAATGAGTTGGATTAGAAAGTCCAAATCTAATCCATTATACCTTAACTAAAAATTAACCCATTAACCCCTTAGTTTGGTTCACAACTGAATCAAGTTAGTTATGTCTAAACCAAATAGGTCTATGACTAAACCAAATAGGTCCAACTCTTTCATAAGAGATGTGGCTCATCCATGCTTCCGTTCCGACAAATATTTCTATATTTGTCTTATGTATGGTCCAACCAAACATTTATCTCTTGATCTAAGAATCCTATCCTCTAACTTGTTTTACGTCTTTAGAGACTCATAGTGCGTGTGACCCAATAGGTTCCCGATTTATCTTGGTCATCCACAATTAACTATTTAATTATGGAATGATCATGAGTGACACCTAGGAGTACATCATGATCCCCAATTAACCAAAAAATCATAGTTGATCTTAGAACTAATTCTGAACCCTTCAATAGCTATAGTGAGTCATGTCTCGTTCCTTTCACTCATCTTATACCCACTTGGTTCAAGACATGATCTATATGTCTGACCCCACTAGGTTTACGTCATACCTAGTCCAAGTAATACTTTCTTGTTCCGTGGATTCAAATTACTCGTACATGTGTACAAGAGTCTCATACTTTTAACATGTGATACTTTGGTCAAAGACTTTTAGTAATAATTATAACGAGTGGCCATAAGGTATATGTCTCCTTGCAAGGAGCGGTAAAACTTCTGTGGGCTATGCAAACACTTTCGGATAGTTCGACTTATACCTAATCATCTCAGGTCCACACCTCTAAGAGATGTTTGCTTAAGATATCAAAGTATAAATCTCTATAACTAAGATGAGTTGTATATCTCAAGTTGAAGGAAACTTGTACTCGAGCTGTAGAAAGAACTTCACAGACATATCTATATATGTAGAGAATCATGTAAAGTCTTATAGTAAGTCACTCTAATGAACTAGTTACCATAACTAGCATCCACGTTTAACTCTTGACATCCCAATATCTCCAGCTAGTGAGAAATAGCTGCTTAGCTGAACTAAGGAATATAATTCGTGTTAGTCTTATAGAATTGATGATGTCCGAATGCACCAATTCGACGACTAGGGAAATTTCAACACGTTTATAATTCCATATGTAGAGATAATTACAAGTTGTGATCCAATTACAAATTATCTCATGATATGAATTATATTACGGACATTCAGTAAATGAGTTTAAGACTATTCAAATATTTAATATGCACTCAAATAATGAATTTATATTTATCAAATAAATAGTAAAATCATAAGGCGATTGCCTTAGGACATTCCTCAAAATCTAATAGCAACTACAAAATCGTAGCTACTACAACGTGATTAAACAAGTCAAGACAATATTATAGTAGTTACAGTTTTGTAGCTGCTACAATGTCAAACCTGTGTTGTAGAAGCCACTGAATCGTAGCTACTATAACGTGAATGGATAAGTCATAGATGCTTGATGTGCATATTTTATATAGGTTTTTTATAAAATTTGACACACATTTTGACCTAATTTTCATGTATATATTTCATGATATTATATCTTTATGCTTCATTTAAATATTTTCCTATTTTGGAATGCTGTTCTTGTGTATTTTTTGTGATAGGCCATGAAAAGGAGAGAAAAAGGAAGTTGAAGATCAAGTTTGGAAACTCCTAACATGGGTGTCTGTTATGAACCGCAAGTGTACGGTTACGTCGTCAGTAATAATAAAAGATATCGTATCCACAGGAACTGTTGATTAAATACTAGTTAACTTCATACGGCGAATTATCTAGACAAACCTAAGATTGGTGAGAAAAGAAAGTAGAGAAAGAGAAGAGAAAAGAGAGAGAATGGATCTCGAGAGGGGTTGAGCTAGAGGATGGAAGGCGATAGATTCTAGGATTTCGGTTTTCTTGTAATGTTAGGTGATGTTACATAGATTTCTTAGTTCCTATCCTCTATGTTCATGCTCTTTTAGGAAGCTAGATTCATTACCGACTCTCCCTTGCAATGGATAAGCCGGCATGATCCTCTACTCCATGTCCTATGCTACTAAATGGGAATGATTCCTATGTTGTCCTTACACGGGCTTACCTGTCACTTGCATCCCTCGGATAATCAACATAGAAACACACTAACACACAATAACATAGAAATAGAAATAGTGATTATGCCCGATCCCCTACTTCCTTGTGGAGATTTGCTTTTCCTTTCAAGGTGATACCCTAAATCGTCCTTACACGGGCATGTTCCTATCACGAACGTCCCTCGGATAATCGATCTAGGATATCCCTCCTACGAGATTAACAACTCTACACAACCATTTGATAAAACATGCAAAAGATATAAACAAGATTCACACACACATTACATCAAACATGAACAAGACATCAACAAGTCATTGAATAGAAGACATGACAAATCTATATAGTTTTACATCATCATCGCATCACAAATACTTCCTATATCCTTGATCTAGAGATCTACTCCATTGATAAGGAAGAACAACCCCAAAACATATAGAAAATCATACTTACAATCCTAGATTTGAGAAGAAGGGGAAGAAGAGATGCTTGCCGATGATTCTGATGTCTTGGGGATGCCTCCTTGCTCCGCAGATGGATGGATCACCAAGGGATGGAGGAGAATGAAGCTCTAGGATTTCCCCTTAAGGGGAGAACCCTTCCCTAAAGGAGATGGACGAAGTCCCAGATCCAAGATGAGTCAAAGAATGGAGATCTTGACTCTTATATACCTCCTCCAAACTGCCCAGGAAAACCAGGAAAATAGGGGTCCGGTAAACCGGGTTTTTCACCTATTAAACTAGGTTTTCTCGTGATTCACCCTGAACCAAAGTTGTAGATCTTGAAATTATCTACAATATTATACTTTGATAGAGCCTTGGATCCAACCGACCCAAAGGTTATGACGGTTCAAAGTTTGGTCTGCAGTCTGGGCGGATGTCCAGTTGAACCCGCAGTTGGGAGGCACGGCCGTGACATTTATCACGGGAAGACAAGTCTCTCTCTCTGTTGGACCTGAAGAAAAGTTGTAGATCTTGAAGTCAGCTACGTTTTTGTATAAATAACATCCCGAAACTCCAATGGAGCACAAAGTTATGACCGTTTTACGAATAGTCTGCAATCTGCCCAGAATTCAGTACACCTCTGTTTTGGCATGGCACAACCCGTTTTCTTCATCACACGGCTGTGTGGGATCCTCACGGGCTCACAAGGCTTCTTCTCTGGTTGAGTCACATGGCCATGTGGCTCACACGGTCGTGGCCTTCCTCTTCTCTGCCAAAGTCACACAGCCGTGTGGATTCACACGGCCGTGGCCTTCCTTGCCTCTGGAAAGTTGGCACGACCGTGTGTTGCTTGGCCACGGTATGTTGGCACGGCCGTGTGGCATACACGGCCGTGGCTTGATTTGCTTCTGTGGTGGAGCACGACCGTGCCATTTGGCACGACTAAAATAAGCTAATGACCACATGGTCGTGTGGCCTACACGACCCATTGCTCCTATGTGCGTTTTAACTCCATTTTTGCTCCAAATAGCGTCCTGTCAATCGAAACAAGCAAAGAGTAGATCTCTGAACAAAATATAATGGAAGCATGACATTATAACGAAATAGGGTGCAATAAACATAGATTATGCCAATGAAATACAAGTAGATGTGCGTCCAAACATGCATAAAAGTGTATATAATCTACGCACATCACACCCCCAGACTTAAACCTTTGCTTGTCCTCAAGCAAAACCCACAATATAGATTCATGTAGTTAAATAGTGCATCATAATCTCTGGTAAGTCAATCTAATCCTATCAAATGATTTCATTGGTGAGCAAGATACAAAAGTAGTTTGAGTATGACCTAAATAGTAGTCCTTCATGCTCAGTGCGAAAGTGACCTATGTTTATCAAGTTTCAATCCCTAAGTCTAGTCAAGTCGTCATAAAATTGTGTTCCTTATACTTCCGGCGATAGGCACTTACCCGCCACACGCAAGGTTCGTTCCCCTAAAAAATGCTATGCATCGTCTACACAAGGTCTCAAAGGAATACTCAATATCAAGAGAAACATAACATTCATTTCCCCAGTAACCTAACTCGGTCTCAAAGGGGTGAATTACTAGTTTCCACTCACGATAACTATTTTTTTATCCCTGATTTTTTTTCTTTGAATGTTTTCAAAGTATCAAACTTGAACAAACTTTCATTTTTTTTTCTTGGGATTGATTTTTCCAAATGAGCTTACATGATCTGAGTTTATCCAGTAACCAAAATGTAGTTGAGAGGTCACCATAGAAGCACAAGTACTAGTCCAATTCTATGAATCATGACTATTTTAGAGTTATAAACCATCAAAAATAGGCAGTGTATAGAGATCCTACAACGAGGCCAATACTTAAACTCTTATAGTAAAAACATTGCTCACTTCATGCTATCAAAGATAGAAAAAGATGGATCACTAAACATACTAGCACCATAGGTAACTCATAAACCACATAAAATCTAGAATAGACGTGCTAGTATTTTGCAATAAGGACAAATAATCGTGATGTGATTAATGATGCAACTAGCAAATTTTATTAGGCAAAAAGAAATGAGAAAACTAAATCAAATGCATCTAATGCATCCCCCCAGACTTAAACTTTTCATTGCCCCAATGAAAACTAAAAATGATATATGGAGGAGGTTTTATGGAGTTTAGAGAAGTTACCAAGTGATGAGCTCCAAATGGTTTACATTCATGTTCTTGAAAATACTCCTCTAGCCAATGCTCACATTCCTCCATAATTTTGGAATCTATAAAACAATAATAGACAAGAAAAATTAAGTAGAGGGTATGAGTTATTATGAAGAAAGAAATGAAAATAAGAAAGAACTAAAGATATGAATGAAAATAAGGAAAATGAACTTGGGTTGCCTCCCAAGAAGCGCTTGTTTAAGATCATTAGCTCGACCACCTCATAAGATTCATCTAAATCTCGCTCTTGGAGGGGTAAAATATTTTAGAACATTCTTACCAAGGGTTCTTATTATGGAGGGAGCTTTCAATATTGGAGTTAAAAAGTGAAGTATTGCCCTCTCCATCTTCATCTTCTTTAAAGTTCTTTCAGGTGGTCGAAGACGGTTCAATATGAGCTTCCAATTATTGGCCTCTTGAAAACCTACACACCAAAAAGAAAAACAAACCTCCCACAAGCATGTTATATAGTATAGAACTAGAACCATATCAAGATAAGATGAATAATTAATAAAAACTGAATCACATCCAACAAAGTCAATTATAGGTACCTCTATGAAATTTTCTAAAAAATCACTAAGAATACTAACCTTGTAGTGCAGAGAAGTACCTAAAAGTTCTAAACAAGTGGATGTGACCTCTTCAGAATTTTGTAGTGGTTCTAGCTCTGGTTCGAGTGGTGGTGCCTCTAAAAGTGGTGATTTTTGGGGCTTTGCTTCCATTGCATAAGTCCCTACACATTTATCATCAACTAATTCCATTGTATCAATTAATTGTGCGACCAAAAGAGGTGATCCTTGGGACAATGTCCCTATACTTTTATCCACCACATCATCATCATAAGTAGTGAAGAGTCCACTAACATCAATATCATCAATAGAAGAATCAACAGCTTTATTAGAAATTTGTAGTAATAGTTGTAAAGCTAGGATCCCCCGTTATACCATTATCTCTTCAGAATCTTGTGTTGTGGTCTTCATCTAACTAGGAGTAGGAGTATTTGAGTCTTGGGAGTCCTCCCAGTCAGTCGGCTCATCTGGTTGTGAATGATGTGGTCTATACAATGAAAAATCATCCTGAAACTCTGAGAGACTCTGAGATGCTTGAAAAGAATGATCAACACCTTGCACGCTTCTATAATCAAAATTTTGATAATCCATCCAATCTTGATTGTAGTGCTGAGGTAGGTCAGAGTTCTACTGCTGGGAAAATGACTGCTCACTCTGCTCTAGAATTAACTGAGGTTGAAGGTTCTAAATTTGATAATCTCCCCAGTTATAGCCATAAGTATCAGGAACTTGCTCATATGTATCTTGATGTTGAGGTTGAACCAAACACTGAAGTTCTGGAGTTATAGCAGTCTTTTGGAAAAAATGGCAAATAGCAGCTGGATGAGATGTGCTACCACACACTCCACAAAGAAACTCAAATTGATCATCTTATGAATCATAATATTCATCAATGGAAGATCTTGCGCTCATGGGTGTCAAAAATTCTCTTGAAGCCCTGCTTGCCATGTTAGTGCTCAAGATATCTAAAAAAAATTACAAGAAAAACTAAAAATGCAGAATTAAAGACAAGAAATAAAATGCATAATGAAAAGCATGAAGGAAAATGTAAAAAGGAAAAGAAAAATGTCTAGAGTAACTCATATGCTAATCAACTAATGTTAATCGAAAACAGTCTCCGGCAACGACGCCAAAAACTTGTTACGAACCGCAAGTGTACTATTACATCGTCAATAATAATAAAAGATATCGTATCCACAGGGACTGTTGATTAAGCACTAGTTAACTTCACATGGTGAATTATCTAGACAAACCTAAGATTGGTGAGAAAAGAAAGTAGAGAAAGAGAAGAGAAAAGAGAGAGAATGGATCTCGAGAGAGGTTGAGCTAGAGGATGAAAGGCAATAGATTCTAGGATTTCGATTTCCTTGTAATGCTAGGTGATGTTACATAAATTTCTTAGTTCCTATCCTCTATGTTCATGCTCTTGTAGGAAGCTAGATTCATTACCGACTCTCCCTTGCAATGGATAAGCCGACATGATCCCCTACTCCACGCCCTATGCTACTAAATGGGAATGATTCCTATATTGTCCTTACACGGGCTTGCCTGTCACGTGCGCCCCTCGGATAATCAACATAGAAATACACTAACACACAATAACATAGAAATAGAAATAGTGATTATGCCCGATCCCCTACTTCCTTGTGGGGATTTGCTTCTCCTTTCAAGTTGATACCCTAAATCGTCCTTACACGGACATGTTCCTGTCACGAACGTCCCTCGGATAATCGATCTAGGGTATCCCCCCTACGGGATTAACAACTCTACACAACTATTTGATAAAACATGCAAAAGATATAAACAATATTCACACACACATTACATCAAATATGAACAAGGCATCAACAAGTCATTGAATAGAAGACATGGCAAATCTACATAGTTTTACATCACCATCACATTACAAATACTTCCTATATGCTAGATCTAGAGATCTACTCCATTGCTAAGGAAGAACAACCCCAAAACATATTGAAAAACATACTTACAACCCTAGATTTGAGAAGAAGGGGAAGAAGAGATGCTTACCGATGATTCCGATGTCTTGGGGATGCCTCATCGCTCCGAAGATGGATGGATCACCAAGGGATGGAGGAGAATGAAGCTCTAGGGTTTCCCCCTAAGGGGAGAATCCTTCTCTCAAGGAGAGGGACGAAGTCCCAGATCCAAGATGAGTCAAAGAATGGAGATCTTGACTCTTATATGCCTCCTCCAAACTGCCCAGGAAAACTAGGAAAATAGGGGTCCGGTAAACCGGGTTTATCACCCATTAAACCAGATTTTCTTGTGATTCACCCTGAACCAAAGTTGTATCTCTTGAAATTATCTTCAATCTGATACTTGGATCGAGCCCTGGATCCAACCGAGCCGAAAGTTATGATGGTTCAAAGTTTGGTCTGCAGACTGGGCGGAGGTCCAGTTGAACTCGCAGTTGGGAGGCACGACCGTGCCATTTAACATGGGAAGACAAGTCTCTCTCTCTGTTGGATCTGAAGAAAAGTTGTAGATCTTGAATTCAGATATGTTTCTATATAAATAACATCCCGAAAGTCCAACGGAGCACAAAGTTATGGCCGTTTTATGAACGGTCTGCAATCTGCCCAGAATTCAGCACACCTATGTTTTGGCATGGCACGACCCATGTTCTTCGTCACACGGTCGTGTGGGATCCTCATGGGCTCACATGGCTTCTTCTCTGGTTGATTCACACGGCCGTGACCTTCCTCTTCTCTGCCAAAGTCACACGGCCATGTGGATTCACACGGTCGTGGCCTTCCTTGCCTCTGGAAAGTTGGCACGGCCGTGTGTTGCTTGGCCACGGGATGTTGGCATGACCGTGTGGTATACATGGCCGTGGCTTGATTTCCTGCTGTGGTGGAGCACGACCGTGCCATTTGGCACGGCCAAAAAAAGCTAATGGCCACACGACCATGTGGCCTACACGACCCATTGCTCGTATGTGCGTTTTAGCTCCATTTTCGCTCCAAATAGCGTCCTGTCAATCAAAACAAGCAAAGAGTAGATCTCTGAACAAAATATAATGGATGCATGACATTATAAAGAAATAAGGTGCAATAAACATAGATTATGCCAATGAAATACAAGTAGATGTGCGTCTAAACATGCATAAAAGTGTATATAATTTATGTACATTAGTGTCCGTGCCCATCAGCATGGGTCGTGCTTCATTCGGTAGTCCTGCCATGGGTCTGAAGTCACCGTGCCCAACACAGATGCCCGTGCCACCTAGCACGGCCCGTGTCGGGCGATCACTCCTTGGCTTATATAAGTCAATCATGCCTCTTTGATTGGGGATCTCAACCTGGGGGAGTACAAGGGCCCTAAGGAAGCTTCAGGAGGCAATAACTAATCCAATGCCATTTGCATGAGGAGGGAAGATCGAGAGCAGGTTGGAGGAGGATTCATCACATCGAGCATAAGTTTTTTTTCTTCTTTCTCTGAATTTCTGGACTTGATTCGATTTGTAATTGATTTAAACATGTTTTGTGGATATTACCCCATCTCTATTGGGTAAACTCATGATTATAGGATTAGGGATTAGCTCTTTATGATATAAGTACTATTTTGAATGATCTATACATGTTTGATTAGTCTATTTATATAATGTATTAATTAGTGGTCTGGATCTACTATGTAAATATGATCTCGATGCCAAAAGCATGAGATTAGTATCCCATAAGGATTCGGGGATGAACTAAGATGATAATCCAATTCTTTGACCTGTAGATAACTAAGACACAGAAAGTCAACTACTAGAGTAGATCAGTATGCCATGAGGAACCCTAAGCCGACATAAAGTTTAATAGATCAATCATAATTCATCATCACATAGTAGGAAAGTGGTCATTTAGGAGTTGTGAGATCTTGTGATAGGATCCCCTTAGGAAGCGATCTCTAATTTTGGCCATTCTGAAAGTAGGCGACAATTGGAATTGATATGTCAAGGTAGTTCAAAAAGTTTACATCAGGTACAAAGGTTTGTCTACCTACACGAATCACCATTGAGAATAGGAATTCAAGCAAAGGTTAAGTGTCTATTAACAATGTGGTGAAATCAAAATCCTAGAATTGTTTTCGCTAACTGCCTTCTATTGCTTTTCTTTTGCCTTTCTACTACCATCTTGACCTAGCATTCTCTCCCTTTCACTCTCTTCTCTTCTCCATTTATAGTTTTTGATACTTTTCACCCACGATTAGTCTAGACTATCAAATTTGGATAGTAGACTAATACTTGATCATCAGTCTTTGTGGATTCAATCTTTTATTACTTGACGACACAACCACTCACTTACAGTTTACACACATCAAGTTTTTGGCGTTACTGTCCGGGACTAGTTTTAATTGATATTAGCTGAAATCCAGATTGGATGGATTACACTGCTTCTTTACATAGTTTTCAGTTTTTGTATTTGTTTACGTCTATCTTCACTTTGTTGTTCTTTTTCCTTTTCAGGAATCACTCTAGTATATACGTAGAATCACAAGGGAAGGAGAATTATTGCCCTTTAATCTAGAAATTGATCATACATATCATCAAAAATTGAGAGAATATTAAGCAATGGGACATAATCAGAATGAGAATATCCCTAGCCTACTCATGACAAACAACAATACGCCACTTGGTGATTATGCATCACCAAGGTAAGAGGATTCAAATTAAGCATTGCTTGGCATACAATAGAGGCAAATAATTTTGAGCTCAAGCCTGCTCTGATTCATATGGTACAATAGTGCCAATTTAGTGGAGCACTGATAGAAGACATGAATCTATACTTGGATTTTTTTAGAAATATGTGATACCCTGAAGTAAAATGGGGCTTCCATTGATTCTATACGGCTTATGTTGTTCCTATTCTCATTGAGGGATAAAGCCAAGTTGTGGCTATCATCACTTCCCTAGGAAAGCATATCAACATGGGATCAATGTGAACTACGATTCCTCAGCAAATATTACCCCTCGAGCAAGATGGTTCACATGAGACACCTTATTATAAATTTTATGCAAAAGGATAAGGAGTATCATTTGAGTCTTGGAATAGATACAAAAGCTTACTGCAGCAATGCCCACATCATGGGCTTAAGAGATGGCTAATTATTCATATATTCTATAATGGGATTTCATACACTGCTAAAGTATCCTAAAACATAGCTGCTAGAGGAGTCATAATGAACAAAACACTTGAAGAAGATGAGGAGATTATTGAGAGCGTTACATTCAATCATCGTCAATGGACCTATGAGAGGAGTACCCCAGTGCAAGCCCTAGGAATACATTCAGTGAACCAAGTGGACTTTATGGCGGTGAAATTGGAAGCAATGAGCAAGTGCCTAAACACATTGAGTATCAACCCTACTAATGCTATTGTTGCCTATTGTGAAGTTTGTGGAAATTCCAGACATGTGGGGGAGAATTGTTCAATGTTAGCATCCATGAAAGGAAATTAAATGGAGCATGTGGATGCAATCAACAACTTCAATACAAGGTCGAACAACCCCTACTCTAATACCTACAATTCGGGATGGAGGAACTGTTAGGGTCAATTTGTAGCTAGAGGGGGGGGGGTGAATAGCTCATCACGCTTTGTTGGCTTGCTTCGTTGTTGTTGATATGCAGCGGAAAGACTCGAAACAAGACTCACAACGCTAACACGAAGGATTTACTTGGTATCCACCTCAAGAAGAGGTGACTAGTCCAAGGATCCACACACGACACACTCATCCACTATGAAAATACTCATTTACGGTAACTACCAAAAGCGGAGAAGCCTTATACACACTCTTAATACAACAAGAAAAGAAGAAGAAGTAAATACACAGAATCTCTTATAAGATTTACACAAATGAAAACCCTAGCTCTCTTCTTCTCCTTGTGGAACACATCTTGACCTTAGAAGTGCAGCAACACTTTGCTCCAAGAAGCTTCAAGAACTGGTGGAGATTTGTAGAGAAGCTCGCATGAAGATCGAGAAGAAGCTCACGAAGAACTGTCGAAGAAATCGCTCGCCACGACTTTAACATACGCAACGGTCACATCTCAATCGATTGATCAATAGATTGGGGAGGCTTGAATCGATCGGCTGATCGACTCAGAGTGCCTCTATGCTCCGCTGGAGAAACCTAAATCAATTGACTGATCGATTCAATGCTTATCGTGATTCGTACGATTTTCAGCCCCCCAATCGATCGACCGATCGATTAGCGGTGCCCAATTGATCCGCTGATCGATTGGGGAAGCTTCTGTGGTCACGATTTTGCTTCCCAATCAATCGCTCGATCGATTGGGCTAGCCTTCACTCGCAACACATCTTCAATCGATCGACCGATCGATTAAACCACAGTTCAATCGATCGGTTGATCGATTGACTTCCCTTTAACTTGCTAAAACCAAGTCTAAGGTCCCCAAATCCAACATCCGGTCAACTGTGACCTGCTGGAACTCCTCGTGCCTAGCATATGGTCAACCTTGATCTACTGGGACTTTTTCACCAAGTGCCCGATCAATCCTTTGAGCCACTTGGACTTTTCGCTTCATGTCAAGTGTCCAGTCAACCTTGACCCACTTGAACATACCTTCTCGTGTGAAGTGTCCTGTCCTTCATGACCCACTTGGACTTCCACCAGATGTCCGGTCACCCTTGACTCATCTGGATTTCCTCATCTGGATTTCCTCGTGCCAAGTATCCGGTTAATCGTTTAACCTACTTGGGCATCCCAACATCAGGTGTCCGGTCAACCTTGATCCACCTGGATCTCCACGTGCCTGGCTTCACTCGCCAGGTCTTTCCATTTGCCTAGCTTTACTCACTAGGACTTTTTATCTATTTGACTTCACTCACCAGGACTTTCACCTAGCTTCACTCACTAGAGTTTTCACCTGGCTTCACTCACTAGGATTTTAACCTGGCTTCACTCATCAGGACTTTCTCCTGCCTAACCTCTAGTTAGAACTTTCCCAGTCAAGTATCTGGTCAACCTTTTGACCTACTTGACTCTTTTTCACATCTAATTGGTCAGTCCTTGACCAGAGGGGATTTGTATTAACAATCTCTCCAATTGGACGATTATATCTGCAATCTCCATGTATTGTCAAACATCGAAACCAAAACATCAAGACTCAAGCTTGAGCCAACTCAAGCTTAGTCAACCAGATCAACCTTGACCTAGGGATACTGCACCAACAATCTCTCCCATTTTGATGTTTGACAATACCTTTAAGTTAAGATAATCTCATAGCCTTAACTTTTCCTTCATGCCAAAGCATGAATGAGGGTTCCCTTCATTCTTTCCCTTTCCTAGAGGGTAAACTTCCTCTTTAGTTAATAAATGCCTAACTTAAACCCTACATTCTCCCCCTATTGTCACACTTCAAAACTCTCCTCATCTAGAGTTATTCAACATTGTTCACAACCTCACATGTTATTCACAACACTACAATGAAGGCCCCATACCCTTTATTGTCTTTAATGCTCACCCTTGAGCATTAACCATTTCTACAATGAAGATATCCAATCTACCATTTTTCCCCAATGCTCAACCTTGAGCATTTTTCCAAAGGAAGGATTTACCACCTTTAATGATTTTGGAAAAATATTTTCATATTTTTAAAGAGTAGCTCCCCCTAAAAGCATGCTTCAAACTTCTGTCATTGCACCAACAATGACTTGGAATCCCTAAACCTTTAGGAAATCCAAAAATTTAAAGTTTTGAGGTTTAAAAGATTCAATATTGAAACTAACCTCATCCTAAACTTCAACCTAGTGTTCCTTAACCATTTCTCCTTGTTTTCATCATGAAAGCTACCCTTAAATGTATATAAATATATTCCAAGGGTTTAGGAGTGGTTAAAGAGGCTAAACATGACTCAAAGTAATGAAATAAGACTTTTCTAACCAAAATCAGTCTTTTCAATCGATTGGGTTGGGACACAATCGATTGACACACTTTCAATCGATCGCCTGATCAATTCCGCGAGCTTTTGTTCGTAGAAATGCCTTTGAATCGATCTACTGATCGGTCCAGGCAAGGTTGAATCGATTGGATGATCAATTCAGTGAGCTTCTGCTGTGAAAATACCTGTCTCAATCGATCACCCGATCGATTGAGACACTCCAATCGATCGTCCGATTGATTGAGACACTCCAATCGATCGCCCGATCAATTAGAGGTCTGATTTCATAAAATCCAATTCCAGTGAAATTCAAAAATGCCCTAAAAATTCTATAAAATTCTAAAAATCATGAAATTTGCTGTAGACATTATTTAGGGTATATAATATCATGAAAAAAAATAGTTTTCTAAGAAAATATATCTTATTTTTAAATATTGACACAAAATTTGAAACTTGTAAAAACTTTAATGTTTTTTCCAAGTTTGTGTCTAACTTTTCAATGATGAGTACTATCAAAAGATAGCCTTCACCAAGGTTTTCAAAATACATTTAAAATGATTTTCAAAATCAATTTCCATCCATGTTCTTTGGGCTCAATGCACATGACTTGTACATTAGCTTTCTCAATGATTGGAGTACACATTAACTATGTGTTTTGATGAAATCAAAACTCAACTAGATGCACTAAATCAATATCTTGAGTCTTGTTTATCATCCTAGCATCTCACTTGTATCTAATGTGTACTAAAACACATACAAGTCACCTTATGGTTCTTTGCGAGATGTAGAGTTTGGTTTTTACCCTAACTAAGAGTTCATGCATATCTATCTAGGCATTTTAGGAATTATGAGCATCCACCTAGGATGTCACTTGTTAGTAAATGCCATTATCCTTAATCATAAGGAAATTAAAATAATGCATGATGATTTTATGGCATACATCAAAAAGAATAATTTTTAAAAGAAAATATACTATAGTTACATGATGTATGTATGACATGATATGACATGATATTTTTATTTGTTTTTCATCATAAACATGAATGCAAAATATGATGTCATGATATATGATGAGCAAACAAAGTATGATAATTTATCATAAATAAAATATACCTAGATATTCTATCTAAGTGTCCTTAATCCTTAGCTAAACCTAAAATTGATTCTAGATTTATCCTCATTTTCTCAAGAAAGTACCAAACCCCAACTTGACATTTCTTTTGCCCTTGATTAATTGTGCCAATGAAAATCAAATCCATTTTCTCAAATTATGACACATTTTACTCTTTCAAAGAGTAAACATATGCTTTATTTCATTTTCAAAGGTTTACAAAAATCTTGAAAATGCTCTCCAAGTGCCAACTGCATTAAGGTTGGGTTAACCACCCTTCCAATTTGAGTTGACGCTCTCTAACCCTCTAGGGTGTAGAGAGTATGCTCCTAGGAACCCAACACCTATTGGTACTCCTTGGATGTTAAAGGTATTCACTACGGATAACTTCCCTAGATACCTTCCTAATGCCCTTTCTAGACTTTTTAGAAGTCTTGGTCACTTCCTCTAGTTCAACTCTAGGGATAACTTCCCTTGTGACATTCTTAGTGACTTTCTTTGACTTTCTTTGACATTCTTAGTCACATTGGTCTTGGAAAAAAATACTTCTAGGGATAACTTCCCTTGTATCTTTGACTTGACCCCTAAACCTGGGTTGGTTCCATAGCTATATGGAACCCTATGATAAGATGTCACATCCTTTTTAGCCTTAGGTTTGTACCCAAACCTCTATGGCCATAGGATGACTCTTGTTTATCTAAACCTAGTTTTTGATTCTTGGACCCTTGTGTTTCTTTTGTGATTTTTCTAAGAGTTCTCTCTAATTTATCAAATTTATCAAGTCTTGACCTCAAGACTTGATTTTCTTTCCATAACTTCTCAACCTTAGATTTTTCACTAAAGCATTTATTTTTCTTTTTATTAGGCATATATTTAAAACCCTTAGAATTATTTCCTAATTTGTTATCTACCTTTCTAACCTTAGGTTGAGTAATTTTAGCATGATAAGCTACATAATTTTCCTTAATTCTATCATGCTTTATATTTTTATGATAAATAGAATTAAAATGATATAAACTATTTCTAGCATGGTTTTTATCATGGGTCAAAGGAATAGGTTTAATGAATGATACCTTAGATTTTGCCTTGGAAGCTCCCCCTTAACTTGTGCTTCCTCCTTTGACTTTGACCGATTTCTTCCCCTTAGGACATTGACTCTGGTAATGTCCTCTTTGATTGCACAAGAAGCACGCTATGTGCTCTTTGCTCTTCTTTGTCACGAGGACAGTCTCCTTAGCCTTCTCTTTGCCCTTAGTTGCCACTTGCCCCCTTTTTTTGTCCAATTTAGGACACTTGCTTTTGTAGTACCCTCTTTCTCTACACTCAAAGTAAATGATATGATTTTTATTATTAACAATTGAAATTGCTATACCTTTCCTTGTAGGGGTGGCGCATGATCCTTCATTTGATTTTTCTTGATTTGTGGAGGTGGCACCATCTTCTTCTTCTTCTTCACTTGATCCGGAGGTAGAGACTTCTTCTCGCTCTGGAGTCAATGATCTACACTCCCCCTCAATCCTAAAGGTGGATGCTTCATCATCTTCATCTTCTTGCCCCTTAAACAAAGAGTATGCTTCCTCTTTACCCTTTTCATTGTGCCTCATTGAAGATGAAGCTTCTTGGACTTCTTCTTCGGAAGTTGAGCATCTCTCAACTTCTGAGTCCTCTTCCTCTTGATCTTGATCCAATAAGTCACCCTTTTTGGATTCTTCTTGGTTTGGTACAGTGGAGGGGATCTCATGGAGTTTAGCCAATTTACTTCATAGCTCCTTGGCATCTTCAAATTCTCCCACTTGCTTCAAGATGTTGCTAGGCAATAGATTGATCAATAGCTTGGTCACTTTATCATTGGCCTCACATCTTTTGATTTGCTCTTGGCTCCACTTGCTCCTCTTGAGAATTTTTCCTTTGCCATTTGTTGGATCTTCAAAACCTTCTATTAGAGCAAACCATTACTCTATCTCCATCATGAAGAAATTTTTGATTTCCAAGAATCGAAGCTCATCATTGTGAATGGTGGAGGCACCCTTGTGTCATATCCAAGTCCATCTTGGAATTCCATTTGAAGTTGAGCTTTTGATGAAGTCTTTGACTTGTTGACTTTTGTGCTTCAACTTATTCTCCCTCTAGCTCGTTGCCCCTTCCGGCGATGATTTCGGTGAAGAGCGACCTTCCTATGATACCACTTGTTAGGGTCAATTTGTAGCTAGAGGGGGGGGGGAGGGGGTGAATAGCTCATCACACTTCATTGTCTTGCTTCTTTGTTGTTGATATGCAGCGGAAAGACTCGAAACAAGACTCACAATGATAACATAAAGGATTTACTTGGTATCCATCTCAAGAAGAGGTGACTAGTCCAAGGATCCATACATGACATGCTCATCCACTATGAAAACACTCTTTTACGATAACTACCGAAGGCAGAGAAACCTTATACACACTCTCAATACAACAAGAAAAGAAGAAGAAGCAAATACACAGAATCTCTTACAAGATTTACACAAATGAAAACCCTAGCTCTCTTCTTCTCCTTGTGGAACGTCTCTTGACCTTGGAAGTGCAGAAACACTTTTCTCTAAGAAGCTTCAAGAATTGGTGAAGAGTTGTGGAGAAGCTCGCGAAGAATTGCTGAAGAAATCACTCGCCAACGACTTTTACCTATGCAACGGTCACATCCCAATCGATTGAACAATCCATTAGGGAGGTTTGAATCGATCGACTGATCGATTCAAAGCACCTCTGTGCTCTACTGGAGAAATCTGAATCAATCGACCGATTGATTCAATGCTTATCGCGACTCACGCGATTTCCAACCCCCCAATCGATCGACCGATCAATTGGCGGTGCCCAATCAATCGACTGATCGATTGAGGAAGCTTTTGTGGTCATGATTTCACTTTCTAATTGATCGCTCGATCAATTGGGCTAGCCTTCACTCGCAGCACATCTTCAATCGATCGGTTGATCGATTGACTTCCCTTTGACTTGCTTAAACCAAGTCTAAGGTCCCCAAATCCAACATCCGGTCAACTGCGACCTGTTGGAACTCCTCGTGCCTAGTATCCGGTCAACCTTGACATGCCGGGACTTCTTCACCATGTGTCTAGTTAATCCTTTGACCCACTTGGACTTTTTCCTTCGTGCTAGGTGTCCAGTCAACCTTGACCCACTTGGACTTATCGTCTCATGCCAAGTGTCCGGTCCTTCATGACCAACTTGGACTTCCACCAGATGTCTGGTCACCCTTGACCCATCTGGATTTTCTCGTGCCAAGTATCTGATCAATCCTTTGACCTACTTGGGCTTCCCAACACCAGGTGCCTGGTCAACCTTGACCCAGCTGGATCTCCACGTGCCTGGCTTCACTCACCAGGTCTTTCCATCTGCCTAGCTTCACTCACTAGGACTTTTCATCTGCCTAGCTTCACTCACTAGGACTTTCACCTAGCTTCACTCACTAGGGTTTTCACCTAGCTTCACTCACCAGGACTTTCTCCTGCCTAACCTCTAGTTAGGACTTTCTCAGTCAAGTATCCGATCAACCCTTTGACCTACTTAACTCTTCTTCACATTTAACTAGTTAGTTCTTGATTAGAGGGGAATTGTATCAACAATCTTCCCAATCAAACAATTGCATATGCAATCTCCATGTATTGTCAAACATCAAAACCCAAACATCAAGACTCAAGCTTGAGCCAACTCAACCTTAGTCAACCATGTCAACCTTGACCTAAGGATATTGCACCAAAAGGAACCACCCAAAATTTTCTTATCACATAAATCAAGGGCAATTTCCAAATCAAGGGGTCTATGGGTAAAATTCAGAAACTCAGCCATAAAAATCAAGTCTAGAAAAGATGATGGAACAATTCATTGTAACACAATCTGAAGCCAACGAGAAGTTTTGCCAGCAACATTCCAATTATGAAGTCATGATCAAAGAGTTGAGGACTTTGGTTTGACAAATCACACAAAAAATATTGGAGAATCAAGTGGCTTAAGTGGCAAGTTCAGTTTCGAGAACCCTCGGGAAATTTCTAGGACAACTGGATATGAATCCGATTGAGCATTGTAATGTTGTGAACTTAAGAAGTGGGAAGATATTGCAAGACTTAATGGGAAAAGTGATAGATGAACCAAAAAATCTTGCTAAAGAAGATAATTTACTAGAAACACCTAAGGTAGTGGAGGAAGAATTAAGCAAGCCTAAGTAGCCAAAAGATCTTTTACTAAAGCCTCCGATTCAAGCCCAATCCCATTCCCACAAAGGTTGGCAACAATGAAACAAGATAAAGAGTTTGGAAAATTCTTGGAAATGATGAAAGAGATTTGTGTGGAGGTACCACTACTAGAAGCTATGCACCAAATGTCACAATTCACCAAGATTATGAAAGAGATCATATCCCATAAAAGGAGAAAGGAGAATCATATAATCATTGCACTAATAGAAGAATGTAGTTATATAATCCAAAATGAGCATCCTCCAAAATTGAAAGATCTTGGAAGCTTCTCTATTCCATGTTTAATCAAAGACAAGAAGATAAGTAAAGCTTTTTATGACTTAGGAGCGAGCATTAGTTTAATGTCATTCATCATGTGAAAAAAGTTTGGTATGAGAGACCTCAAGCTCACCACCATGATATTACAATTGGAAGACCACTCTTGTTGGCACCCTCTGAGGATTTTGGAGGATGTCCCAATGCAAATAGGATAAATAGTCATGCCAACTAATTTTGTAGTGTTAGAAATGGAGGAGAACCTTCACATTTTGGTTATTCTTGGGAGACCTTTCCTAGTCACCATTGGAGAGATTATTGATGTATATAATCACAAACTCTCATTTGCAGTGGGAAGCAACAAGCTAGAATTCAATCTCTTCAAACTATCAAATGATATTCATGGAGAATACAAAGGGGAGGAAGGAGACTCAGATCAATTGAACGGACATTTTGAAAGGCCTCCAGATACATAGTCAAATATAGAACCTCTAAAGCACAACAAGTACATTATTCCATCTAGAGCTCCATCAAGAGAAAAAAACTTTCAAATTTGGAACACCTGGAGGAGGGGAGAGGAACCCCTCAAAGCTAAGGCTCCAAGTTAAGATTTTGAGAAGGAGTCGAGCTAATGATCTTAAATAAGCACTTCTTGGGTGACAACCTAAACTTTTTGTTTCTTAAATTTTTACCTTTTTATTCATTGAATTTTGTCTTTTAAGTATTTTTGATCCATTCATTTTGTTTTGTAGGTCATCAACTAGACATTGGAGTGAAAATCTAATTTTAGACGTTAACACGAGTGGTCATGCTTACCAACATGGCCAGTGCTAAGTTTGTCGAATGCAACACGGGCACCCGTGTTCTCTAGCATGGGTCGTGTTGGAGAGATATTGAATTTGTAGAATGCGACACAGGCACCCATGCCCACTAACATGGGTTGTGTTGTATTAACCTTATTTAAACTCCATGACTGTGCCCTAGCCATCCATGACCCGTGTTCACCTGAAAGCCCTCTAAACCCTTCATCTCCTTCCTTAGATCCTCTTTCTCAAACCCTAAACCTATATCTCTACTCATTTCCTCTCAAGGTTACACCTTCATCTTGCCCTATATCTCCATTTCCTCAAACCAAGCTCAACGCAAGGATGAAAAAAGCCTAGGAAAGGAGAAGCTTCAACCTCCAAGGGGAACAGAAAGGAGAAAGTGGTGGAAATGACACGCGACAAGGGTAACAATCCTTATAGTATTACTTTTCAAGATGAAGTTTAAAAATTACATTTTGATATACTTGTTAAGAGAAGGCTTGCACCCACTAGATATATAGATGATCATGTGATGGAGGTCCTAGGCATTAAAGGTGATATAGATTGGTTGATAAGTAAAGTAAGTTGGGAAGAGTTGATGAGTATACAATGTCCCACTTACGCTAGGACCAAACTTGAATTTTTGAGTTCACTAGACACTAAGGTACTAACAAGGAGGAATTGATAAAATTTAGATTGTTTGATGATGAGTATAGATGAACTTTAAAAAAATTTAATTATTAGTTTGAGTTACCTTCCGGAGGAGAGAGAAGAATGCATAGGGATTTCAATGCCATGTCCTTTTGGAGGGAATTGATAAGGGAAGATGGATATGAACCCTCGAGTACTAAAGCCTCACACCTTCAAAATCCTACGATCTATTACCTCTATAGAGTTATGGCAAATAACATTTTAGAAGAGGTGATAGTGAAGGGGTTGTGAGGCTTAGTGGAATTTTTTGTTTGTGAACTATGTTGTATGAAGGGATTATAGATTATAGATCTCATTTTGTTAGACACCTGCTCAAGGATGGAAATGCCACTATTGGGACTATCATGGTTGGTGGGCACATTACTTATATTGCCTAAGGCCTTGGATATGATTTGAGTGGGTTAGAGGTTGTGGAGGGGCACTCAAGTATTGACATTGGGATGTGTCTACTGATGTGCGCAAATATTATGATTTTCTACATATATTTTAGCGCACATTCACTTGACTTATGCACATATATTCTTCACATGATCGCATCTTTTATCTTGTATTCATCATATCTATTATTTTTTTTGGATATCTGCTCTTTGTTTGGTTTTATGTTGACAGGGAAGATTTTCGGAGCTTGAACGGAGAGTATTGATGTACCGGAACCAACCAGACAACACGGCCGTGCACCCCTGCACGGTCGTGTGGCCAAACAGGAGAGGAAGAGCACACGACCGTGCAACCCTACACGGCCGTGCTACCAAAACAGTAGCTAGTCACCACACGGCCGTGCAACCATGCACGACCGTGCCACCTCAGGCAGAGAAGAAGACTTGCACGACCGTGCACCCCTGCATGGCCATGCCCCAGGAGATAGAGCCTAGGGGCTACACGGTCGTGTGACCCTGCACGGCCGTGCAGCCACACCAGAACTGGAGAAGGGCACGACCGTGCCACTCTTGCACGGCTGTGCCGCGGCGGCCAAACCCTAGGCTATATAAGGGCTTTAAACCTTTTTGCCAAAGGGGGAGGCGAGCCGTCAGGGAGAAAAAGATCTTGGAGAAATTCTACGCCGCTTTGGACCGCCGTCTAGTGAACTTCCACCACCACATCGACTCAAGAAGCAGAGAGTTGGATCCGAAGGCCACTCTTCGACATCCGATAAGCATATTCCCTCTTACTTGCTGAGAATTATATGTTTGTTTATACTATGTTTTTGGATATTTCTTTAGCATTCATGGAGTAGATCCCTTGTTCTGGGATTAGGGAGTAATCGTGGTACGGACTGATGTAAAACTCGTATTGTGTTTATACTTGTTGGATGAACTTTCATTCTTTGTTTCAATTGCTTACTTTTGATTGTGAAGAACTTGTTAGCTTCGTAGAGGATTACCTCTAGATCGTATACCCGAGGGGCCTAAGTGACAGGGGTAACCTGTTCACGGACATCTAGGATAGTTCCTTGAGAGGAAAGGCAAATTCTCCTCAAGGGAGCCAGAGACCAGGCTTAGCTTTACTCACTCTTCTTAATTTGCCAGTCAGAGTCATGTCCTCAAGATTTGTCGAGGTGCCCCAGTGATAGGGGTAAACCGTGACAGGACTTCTTAGGGCATTACCCTATTCTGGCGCTTAAGAGTATCCGCTTTAGATTCCGGCAATAGCATGAACAAGGACAGCGAGAGTAGGATAAAACGAGACACGTCAATACTACCACGCCGAAACCGACCCCCTAGAACTCCTCATCACCAAGTGAATATTTCGACCTTGCAACTCTCGACTCTCTCTCTCAACCTTTCTTTTTTCCTTAGCTTATTCAAAGACCATTGGTAGTCTAGCTAACCCTAAGTGAACGATTGCTAGTGCTTATAGCCAGTCCCTATGGTATCGATATTTTTATTACTGACGACGAATCCGTGTACTTACGGAAGCGTAACAAGTTTTTGGCGCCGTTGCCGGGGACTGCGTCCATAACACTAGCTAAGTCATATTGGATTAGACTAGGCTTTGTTTCTTTGTTCTCTGCAAAAAAAAAAAATCTACTAATAATAAAATATTTTCACTCTTCCTCCTTACTGCATTCATTTTTTTATTTCTTGCTGTCTTATTTTCTATCTTGTTCTCTTTTCTTTTGCATGCGTAGAGCTAACCTTTTAGGACAACTGCTACCATTTGATCTAGAGATTGGTAGAACCTTTCTGAGGAGAAGGAATTTACAGAAAGCTTTCCAAGCAGCAAAAGAATCCTCAGGAATGGTCGATAAACCGCTGAAAGATTATGCGACACCATGGGCACGAGGGGTCTGATCCAGTATCACCCGACCACCCATCAATGCTGACAACTTTGAGATCAAGCCCGCAGTAATCCACATGGTCCAGCGAAATCAATTCGGAGGAGGACCACACGAAGACCCGAATCATCATCTAGAGCTGTTTTATGAAATCTGTGGCACGATGAAGGTGAATGAGGTTCCTCCAGAATCGATGCGACTGCTTCTTTTCAGATTTTCTTTGAAAGACAGGGCCAAGCAGTGGCTGAATTCTCTACCAATAGATAGCATATCATCTTGGGAAAAATGTGAGCAGAAATTCTTAGACAAGTTCTACCCTCCAAGCAAGACTACCCACATGAGGAGCCTGATTGCCAGCTTCAAGTAGATAGACTCAGAATCCCTATTTGAAGCCTGGGACCAATTCAAGAGCATGCTGAGATAGTGCCCCCATCATGACCTTGAGAAGTGGCTGGTTCTACACACCTTCTACAATGGAATAAATTATCACACGAAGGTATCATTGGATTCTGCGGCAAGAGGAGCACTGATGAACAAAAGCCTTGATGAAGCTGAAGAGATAATAGAGAATGTGGCACTAAACTACCATCAGTGGGCATCTGAAAGATCTAGCGGTGCTTTCTCAGGAAATCAGATAAAGGCGTTAGGGAAATTCGAGATGGATGCATTCACACTCATGTCTGCAAAGCTGGACGCCCTGACTAAGAAATTTGAAGCCATGGATAGCAACACAGCTAATGCAATAGTTTGTGCTTACGACATCTGCGGAAGTGCGGACCACGCTCAAGACACTTGCCCCCTTGGGCCAATGCAGACACAAATAAACCAGCTTGAGCAATGCGATGCAATAACATGCTACAATCAAAGGCAAAACAATTCGTACTCTAACACATACAACCCTGGATGGAAGAACCACCCTAACTTTTCATACCAAAATAATCAGGACCAGGGGCCAGCACATCAGACCTACCAACTTGGACAACAGACTCATCGACAGCAGCAACCTACACAGCTGTCTAGGATTGAAAAGATGCTTAAGGAAGCTCTCTCGGAGCAAAAGGAGATGAGGAGCGAGATCAAACAACTGACTCAGAGGTTGGAGAACTCAGAAAAACACCAGAAGATGCAAGACAGCCAGATAGCCCAGATAGTTCAGACCGTCTTGAGAGCACAGGGTACATTCCCAGGGAAATCAGATTTAAATTCTGTGGAACATTGCAATCGCATTGAGCAGCGGAGCGGACGTACTGTGGGAACCCCCCAAATCATGACTCAGATGGAGCTTGACTTGGAAAAGGAACTCACTCCCCTAATGCCCAATCAGACACAAAACAGGGATGGAGAAGTGATTACTAAAAAAACTGAAGAAGCTCTTCAGACTACCCCACAAAATCGCACAATTTCTTTTCCTCAGAAGCTTATAGCATTCCAAAGGGATGAAGAGTTCCACCGGTTTTTGAAAAAAGTCAAAGAGATTTACGTTGAAGTACCATTGTTAGATGCCCTGCACCAGATGCCGAAGTTCACAAAATTTTTAAAGGGAATCTTATCCAATAGAAGGCAAAAGGGCGACTTCGAGACTGTAGCACTGATAGAGAATTGCAGCGCCCTCCTTATGGCGAATCCTCCTCCCAAGCTTCAGGACCCAGGAAGTTTCTCCATACCGTGCAAAATTGGTTCTGAACTTATACCAAGAGCTTTCTGTGACTTGGGAGCCAGTGTCAGCCTGCTCCCGTACTCTTTATGCAAGAAGCTGGGTTTCCAGAACATTAAATTGACCACGATGGCACTGCAACTAGCTGACCATTCATGCAGGTACCCGATGGGAATAGTGGAGGATGTGCCAGTTAAAGTAGGTGGATGCATAGTTCCTACAGACTTCATTATCTTGGACATGGAGGAAGATCCCAAGATACCGATTATCCTTGGAAGACCATTCCTTTCCACGGCTGGGGCCATCATCGATGTAAAAAGCCATAAGTTATCCTTGGAGACCGACAAGGGAAAAATTTAATTTGATTTGTCCAATTCTTCCATATGCAACCCCTCTTCTCAGGGAAATTCTCACAAAATAAGCACATACAAAGAAGAGGAGCACAGTTTCCATGAGAGTTCCCCTCTAGCAAGCAGTGAGAAATACATCTGTCCTGCACGAGCGAAATTGAAGGCGCAGGCTAGAGCATCAACCCTAGAAGGAGAGCCGTCCTCCAACGAGTTCATCCCACACTGACTGAAACGGGGTCGAGCTAAAGACCAAAAACAAGCACTTCTTGGGAGGTAACCCAAGGGTTTTCTTTTCATTTCGATTTAATGTCTCGTCATCCATTTTATTTTCTTTTATTTCTTTAAGTAGATTCAGTTGAGTATCATTACTTAATTCGTGTTCATTTTCAGGATGTGCATAATCTCCACGAGCTGGCCGTGAGCGTTTCATGGGCGTGGAGGCATCAGAGGAGCCAAAACAACAGAGGACGAGTCATCCCGCGCTTAAAGGAGGTGGCCGTGCGACCCTGCACGGTCGTGCGGAGCTTGCAGAGAGGCAGAAGCCACTGGCCGTGCACCCTTGCACGACCGTGTGGCTAGTGCAGAGAAGAGAAGGAAAGCGGCAGTGCCATTTGGCACGGCCGTGCAGGAGGGTCCAGAGAGGAGGAAGCCCTGGGCCGTGCCATTTGGCACGACCATGCGAACCCGACTGAGGGGAGGAAAGAAGAGGCCGTGCCATTCGGCACGACTGTGCTAACCCGGCCGTGTCTATAAGACACGGTCGTGCCCTATCCCGTGCGGCGCCACCTACTTCCTCCAAGAAGCCCTAGCCTCTACCTTCTTCTCCCCCAAAACCCTTCCCCTCCCCAATACACCTCATCTAACCCTAATTTCTCCCTCTAGAATCCACTTTGCCTTAGATCTACGTCTAGATCTAACACATTCCCAAGCCAAAACTTTGGAAAAAGAAGCTAATCCCCTATTCCTCCTCTCCCCTGCTCCTATCCTCAAGGACTTACCTCCAAGGAATTCTAAGCTCACCATGTCGCAGATCTTGAAGAGACTTTGTCGAGGAAGTGGTGGATCTGGAGAAGGAGATGCATTGGGAGGTGACAAAGGCAAAGGGAAAGCTTCATCATCAAAAGGCAAAGGGAAGAGGGTAGCACACGACGAAGGTAACGAACATATATTTAATATTGTTTTTAGAAATCAGGATCAAAAAGCTAGATATGATAACCTTGTCGCTAGGAAAATTGTATGCACAAAATATATGGATCCTGCCACTATGGATATGCTAGGAATTAAGGATGATATTGATTGGATGAATAGCTCTTTAGATTGGAATGATATAATGTACTATCATGCACCGACTTACCCTCGTCTAGTCCTTGAATTTTTGAGTTCGCTTGATGTTAAATATTCATATGAAGAGGACTACATAGGGATCATAACTTTTAGGATGATGAACAAAAAAGTTCGGTGGACTTTTAATGATTTTAATGATTATTTTGGTTTACCTAATGGAGGTGCCCAAGGATTTGATAGTGGGATTAGATGGAATGAATTTTGGAGGTCGATAACCAGATCAAATGACCCTTATGAACCTTCTAGAGCCAAGACATCCCGCATGCAAAACCCGACCTTTAGATACATGCACCGAGTGATGAGCAAAACAATCTTTGGTCGAGGAGATAGTGACGGGGTGATTAAAAAGATTGAACTCTATTCTCTTTGGGCAATGTTGAAGAAAGTTGATTTTGATTTCGGATTCCATTTCTTGCAAACCTTAGTAAGGGCAGCTAGGGCATCTTCGGGGACAATTATGTTTGGTGGATTGATTACTCCAATAGCACATAATTTAGTTTGTGAGCTTGATGGACTAGAGGTTATTCATGGCAATGACAAGATCGATATCGATTCTTGTCTTGCAATGAAGATGATTTGTCGGGATGAGAATGAGTTTGCCTTTCCTAGGGCCTTTGGTTTTCCTCTACCCCCTTCCTTATCCCGAGCGCACTTCAGTTCGCAATCCCACGTATTGGGTGATCACAGATCCAGTTTTCGAGGATGTTCCCTCCACTGAAGACGACATTGATTACCACCATGAGCCTTCGTCATCAGGTTTCCCGCAGTCTTCCAGACATCAGGAACCTCTTAGGCACTCTTTTGCCTATGGCACGGGACCCTCCAGTTTTAATTTTTCTGACTTCCGTACCTCCTTAGAATCCCTTCACGAAAAGCACAATGCCCAACAACAGTTGTTGGAGGGTCGCTTCAATCTTTCTGATGACCAATTTAGGGAGGTACGAGATCATTTTCAGTTCACTAGATACTTCCATAGTCAGGTGACGGGGTTCGTACAGGATTATGAGGTGGACCAGGAGAGAATGAGGAACTTTATGGATGATATGGATATCACTAGACAACAAGTAGACACTTTGTATCAATATCATCAGCATATAGGCCATCTCCCTGGTTTTCCTAGATTTCCCCCGGGGCCACATCAAGGACCTCCTTATCCCCCACTCCCTCCACCATATTGATTTTATCGAGGCGATGAAAAGTCTAAGTCTGGGGGGTGTTGTTGCACAACCTGAGTCTGGTTGAGAGTCTTTCTTTTGTTTTTGCATATGTGATTTGCTTTCTTTTATCTGTTTAGTTTAGTTTTATCTATTTGCATTCTATTTGCTTCTGTTTGCACATTATTTGCATTTTCTTATATGTGACATATTTGAGAACATCAACCATCTACTTTTTCGGCCACTTGTCCAATAGCAAAATGTCTAGCATTTTCTTAGTTCATGAGTGGTCCAGATTGTGTTAGTATGTTTAGTGTATATCCTTTCTCTATCTTTAGTAGCATGAAATAAACTAAGTATTGTACGGAGTCTGGTATAAGTTTTTGGCCTAACCTTAAGGACTTACTTTCACTACACTTAAGTACTTAAGCTTGAATGGTAGACATACTTTTGAAATAGTTATGATTCATCCAAATTGTTTAGTACTTGTGTTCCCATGGCGATTCCTTATTTACATTTTGGTTACTGGATAACCTCGGATCATGGAAGCTCATTCGAAAAAATCTAAATCCCAACATATGCATCGCATGTGTAATAAGTGCTACACCTCTATAACACTATATATATATAAAATATATATATAATAATAATAATAATAATAATAATAATAATAATAATAATAATAATAATAATAAGGGATAAAAAATAGTTGTCGTGAGTGGAAACTAACAATTCACCCCTTTGAGACCGAGTTAGGTTACTGGGGAAAAGAATGTTACGTTTCTCTTGATTCCGAGAAGAACCCTTTGAGACCTTGTGCAATTTAAGGAAAACGAACCAAGTGTGTGGCAGGTAAGTGCCTATCACTGGGAACATTAGGAACTCAATTGTATGACGACTTAACTAGGACAGCAAATGGAAACTTGAAGAGCTTGAGCTACTTACTGCACCGAGCACAGAGGACTTATGTTTAGGCCATACTTAGGTTACTCCATAGTCATGCTTATCAGTGAAACTAGTTGATAGAGTTAGGAGAATGCACTGAGGATTATGAAACACTGCAGGATTTCATGAACATAGTTTGTAGCATTTTGCTTGAGGACAAGCAAAGGTTCAAGTCTGGGGGTGTGATATGCGCAAATATTATGATTTTCTACGCATGTTTTAGCACACATTCACTTGACTTATGCACATATATTCTTCACATGATCGCATCTTTTATCTTGTATTCATCATATCTATTATTTTGTTCGGATATCTGCTCTTTGTTTGGTTTTATGTTGACAGGGAAGATTTTCAGAGCTTGAACGGAGAGTATTGATGCACTGGAACCAACCAGACAACACGACCGTGCAACCCTGCACGACCATGTGGCCAAACAGGAGAGGAAGAGTACACGGTCGTGCAACCCTGCACGGTCGTGCGACCAAAATAGTAGTCAGTCAACACACGACCGTGCAACCCTACATGGCCGTGCCACTCCAGGCAGAGAAGAAGACTTGCATGACCGTCCACCCCTGTACGGCCATGCCCCAGGAGACAGAGCCCAGGGGTTACATGACCGTGCGACCCTGCATGGCCGTGTGACCCTGCACGGTCGTGCAACCCTGCACGGCCGTGTGGGAGAGGAAGAGCACACGACCGTGTAACCCTGCATGGCCGTACGACCAAAACAGAAGCCATTCAGCACACAGCCGTGCAACCCTGCATGGTCGTGCCACCCCAGGCAGAGAAGAAGACTTGCACGACCGTGCACCCCTGTACGGCCGTGCCCTAGGAGATAGAGCCCAGGGGCTACACGGCCGTGCAACCACACCAGAACTGGAGAAGGGCACGACCGTGCCGCCGCGGCCAAACCCTAGGCTATATAAGGGATTTAACCCTTTTTGCCAAAGGGAGAGGCGAGCCATCATGGAGAAAAGGATCTTGGAGCAATTCTACATCGCTTTGGACCGCCGTCTAGTGAACTTCCACCACCACATCGACTCCAGAAGCAGAGAGTTGGATCCGAAGGCCACTCTTCCACATTCGATAAGCATATTCCCTCTTACTTGCTGAGAATTATATGTTTGTCTATACTATGTTTTCAGATATTTCTTTAGAATTCATGGAGTAGATCCCTTATTCTGGGATTAGGGAGTAGTCGTGGTACGGACTGATGTAAAACTTGTATTGTGTTTATACTTGTTGGATGAACTTTCATGCTTTGTTTCAATTGCTTACTTTTGATTGTGAAGAACTTGTTAGCTTCGTAGAGGATTACCTCTAGATCGTATACCCGAGAGGCCCTAGTGACAGGGGTAACCCGTTCACGGACATCTAGGATAGTTCCTTGAGAGGAAAGGCAAATTCTCCCCAAGGGAGCGAGAGACCAGGCTTAGCTTTACTCACTCTTCTTAATTTGCCATTCAGAGTCGTGTCCTCAAGATTTGTCGAGGTGCCCCAGTGATAGGGGTAAACCGTGACAGGACTTCTTAGGGCATTACCCTATTCTGGCGCTTAAGTGTATCCGCTTTAGCTTCCGGCAATAGCATGAACAAGGACAGCGAGATTAGGATAAAACGAGACACGTCAATACTACCACGACGAAACTGAGCCCCTAGAACTCCTCATCACCAAGTGAATATTTCGACCTTGCAACTCTCGACTCTCTCTCTCAACCTTTCTTTTTTCCATAGCTTATTCAAAGACCATTGGTAGTCTTTCCAACCCTAAGTGAACGATTGCTAGTGCTTATAGCCAGTCCTTGTGGGATCGATATTTTTATTACTGACGACGAATCCGTGCACTTACGGAAGCTTAACATCTATCCTCTAGGATGATTGTCCATGATGGGGACTCATTCGGATTTGTACTTAAAGATCAAGCACCCTTTACACCACCTAACATTGATTAGACTACCGTAACCAACCCAAAAAATTGGAGGTTATCACAAGTGCCACCAATCCCTTAGTCTAAAGAGTCACACATGCCCCCTTCTAAGAGATCACATACCCCTGTGATTCACCCAGATAGAATGGGATCTCCCATGGATAGAGAGTCACACACTGAATCTATTGGTCCTTTTTTTCCTCACTTTGAGCACTCCACAGGACCTCATGCATATGATTTTTATGATTTTTGCTCTAATCTTGATGATATCCATGTAGAACAGGTTGCTATGAGGTAATATTTTGAACAACAAGGCAAGACCTGGACCAATGGACTTGGAGGCCTCATGGGACATTCCAGAGGGTGGAAGCACATTATCATGAGGCTAAATCATATTTCTAAGCTGAGGCAAGGAGGAGAGAAGAAGAGGCACTTGAGGGGGAAGATCAAAGATAATTTCAGGGCAAAGTGAGGCAATTCATTAGTGAGCAAAGGGAGCAATGGCAATGGGAACAAGGTCATCATGAAAAGGAGGAGACAATAGTCACTCAAACTAATCATGTATATCTTTGTCACCAGCAATATAACTACCAAAACTTCAATAGAGACCAAGGAGATCCTTTTCCCCCTTTTCCTCCACCGCCTCCACTTTGAGGTTTATGGTGAGTCTTTCATTTGTAAATATGATTTGGTGATGCTTGCTTTAAACATTTCTCTTTATTTAATAGGATTTCATTTTTAGTTTTACATCAGAGTTGTTTAGGCTCGTTGATCATTTGGATCTGAAATAAAGCATGATATGCATGGTGTTGGTGCGGTTAGCACTAACGATTTAACCCAGGTTTTGATGAATGATAAATAGGTTAAGTTAGTTTTGTTGTTATTTGACACTTTGATCGAGTGTGCAGGAGAAGTCCAGACAGGTCGACGGGCTGACCGGATGTCTGGCACGAAGTCCAGCTAGGTCGACGGGCTGACCGGATAGCTGGCGAGAAGTCCAAGCGGGTCGACGGGCTGACCGGACGCTTGGCGAGAAGTCCAAGCGGGTCGACGGGCTGACCGGACGCTTGGCGAGAAGTCCAGACGGGTCGACGGGCTGACCGGACGTCTGGCAGGTAAGTGAGGTAAGTCACTGGAGGGGAGTGACTGCGAGGACGCGTTCCCGGGAAGGGAACATTAGGCGTCGATCCGGCTTAGATCCATTTCGGATATCTAAGTCGAGATCGTGACTAGATTCCGGTCTCGGAAAGACGGAATCTAAGTCATACTATTTGTGCTAATTTATACTATTATAAAATGTGCTAACAATCTATGTTGCAGGATATATATTGCCTCGGACTAACTTTGTTTTGCAGGAAAAGGGAGTTTTCTGGAACAAGGTGGTCCGGGCGCCCGGAGGTCCGGGCGCCCGGAGGTCCGAGCGCCCGGAGGTCCGGGCGCCCGGAAGGGATCCGGGCGCCCGGAAGGGATCCGGGCGCCCGGAAGGGATCCGGGCGCCCGGAAGGCAAATTATATCCAGCCGAGTCGTTGCCACGTGGAGCATCACAGTTTGAGCAGCTACGTCACATTCCAGGCGCTCGGAAGGAATCCAGGCTCCCGGAGCAACATATAAAAGAAGCCCCTGACAGGAGCTTCAGAATCAATCATCAATCTGAGAACTCTTCTACTGCTGGTCTTGCTGCTCTGCTACGACGCCAACAAAGCTCCGACAAAGTGCTCCTTCGGTTTTTAGTTAATTTCCTTGTCGGTATTACTTTGTTTAACTAGCATTCCCTGTATTCATTTTGTAATTATATTCGAATTGTTAGTGATTGCCCAACGAAAGTGGTCAAGGACCACGGGCCTTCGAGTAGGAGTCGTCACAGGCTCCGAATGAAGTTAAAACAACTGTGTTCATTTACTTTTCCGCTGCGTATTTTTACTCGACTTTTTGAATCGATATTCACCCCCCCTCTATCGAATCTAACGGTCCTACAAGTGGTATCAGAGCAGGTACCACTCTGATTTGGTGCAACCACCAATCAAGCAAAGGGGGGTCGTTTTAAAGAAAAAATTAGATATTGACCGTCTTTTAAATAAAACCTTACGCCTTTCGTTTTTTCCCTCCAAAATGGTTTTTGAAAAATACATCGTCATCTTTTCACCATTGTTTAGTATTTAAAAAATATTACATTTTCAAAATTTTGAAATAATATTTTTTCAAATATTTTATTATTATTTTATTAATATTTTTTTTTTTTTTTCCGAAAATAGTGAAATATTATTTTTTTTCAGCACTACTAATCCAAGACCAAGTGTTGGGATTTTTTTTCTGTTTCTCTGTGTGCAAGAAAAATGACTCTTCAAGAAGGACGGAACCCCCACGAACCACCACCATACGATCAAGATTTCAACTATTGGAAGCGATTAATGGAATGCTTCTTAGGAAGCGTAAACTTTGATTATTGGCTGATATTGAGGAAACCTTCTCAGAACTCAGAACTAAACACAAATGTAAGTAAAATCATTTGTAATGTTTTACCTAACAATGTTTTATGCAGAGTAAAAAAGTACAAAGATGCACATGAGCTTTGGACCCAATTGATCAAACTTCACGAGGAGCCGATGGAGCTCGAGGATCAAGTAAAAATCGAATCCGAACTCGGGTTAGATCCAATTGAAAAGCCTATTGAATTAGGGGTTGCGCTCAAGGTTAGTGATATTTACCAAAATACCCCTGCTAATAGTAGTTTAAAAAATATGAGCATTGATCTGTTTATTTCAGAAAATATATATGAAAATAATGTAGTTGACAATAATTACAAAAATACCCCTAGAATATTATCTAATAAAACAAATCCAATTAATTTAAAAAATTCAAACTTGAACCTAAACAAATCTGAAAACTCAAATGATAGAGATGACAAAGTCAATATTGATCTAGATAAAATTAATAAATTATTTAATAATCTAGACAATATTAATCTAAAAATTCTATCCAAACCCAAGATAATTTAATTAATAAAAAATTAAATTTTAATGATAAGAATAATCTAATAAATTCCACTAATTATATCAACTTAAAAAATAAAGAAAATATAAGAATAAAATCAAACACTTTGATAAATCAAAACTAAATTTAACAAAATTAAAATTAAATGTTAAAAATAACATATTAAATAAAGATAATCTAAAAAATTCAAAATTAACAATTAATAAAAGGTTAAAAGATAAACCTTTAAGGAAATATAATTCAAAAAATTTAATTAATTCAAGTTTAAAAATGAATAAAAACTTAAACTTTAAAAATAAGCTATTAAAGAAAGATAATTCAATTAACTTAATAAAAGTGAAATTGAAAGAAAATTTAAATATTAAATACATTCTCTTAAAGAAAGATAATTTGACTAATTTAATTAATTCAAAATTAAAAACTTGAATATAAATTATAAATTAAACATTAAATTTTAACCAAAACTTAACTATAATAAACCCAGAACTAAAAACTAAATTAATGGCCAATAGTTCAGGGGGAGGCTCCAGAATAGCCGGCACCTCCAAAACTAACCTACCCGACAGGGTAACCCTAACCAACCTACCCGAAAAGGGTAACCCCAACCAACCTACCCGACAGGGTAATTAGGACTAGTTAAAGAGGGTTCAAGTTTAACTTGAATCATGGTACTGGTGAAGTTTTTTGATGATAGTACGTTGGGGAAGCTTGGGCATCGCATGTCTAGAAAGATATGACTTCAATCTGGTGCATTTGGCCAAGTGGAACCGACCGAAGCTACCTTTAAATGGATCCTAACTAGTTAGACCAAGGTTTAATACTAAGCTCCGTGGATAGGACTATTCGGAAAACCTCGAAAGGTTGGTTACTTCTAATGACGTCCAAGTGACTCACCAAGCTTAGAAGTTTATCCGAAGAATGCCTATTTGTTGAGACCAAAGCTAAACCTGAATCTAACACAAGTTAAACCAAACTCTGTAATTAAATCTAATTCATCTCACAAAATTATAAGATTCCCTGATTGATAATCTAGATCGGGTGAGATGAATAAGGATTAAATTAATTAATTTTCAAACGAAATTAAAATTAATTAAAATTAAATTTTGAATTTCAAATTAAATTAAAATTAAATTTTGAATTTCAAATTCAAATTAAATTAAAATTAAATAAAATTAAATTTTGAATTTCAAATTCAAATTAAATTAAAATTAATTAAAATTAAATTTTGAATTTCAAATTAAAATTAAATTTCGAATTTCAAATTAAATTTTGAATTTCAAAGTAAATTAAAATTAATTAAAATTAAATTTTTTAAAAATCTATTTCAAAAATTAAACTTAATTTTTTTTAACTTAAAAATTTATTTTAAAACTTAATTTTTTTTTTAACTTGAAAATTTATTATTTTAACTTAAAAATTTATTTTAACCTAAAAATTATTTTAAATTAAAAATTTATTTTAGCCTAAAAATTATTTTAACTTAATTATTTAAAAAAAAAAATTCTTAAAAAAAAAAAAACTCTTTTAAAAATTCTTTAAAAAAAAAAATATTTTAAAAAATTCTTTAAAAAAAACTTTTTTTAAAAATTCTTTAAAAACTTTTTTAAAAATTATTTTAAATTTTTTTTTAAAAAATTCTTTAAAAACTATATTAAAAATTCTTTAAAAAAAAAACTCTTTTAAAATTCTTTAAAAACTCTTTTAAAAATTCTTTAAAAACTATTTTAAAAATTCTTTAAAAAAAAAACTCTTTTAAAAATTCTTTAAAAACTATTTTAAAAATTCTTTAAAAACTCTTTTAAAAATTCTTTAAAAAGTATTTTAAAAATTCATTAAAACTCTTTTTTTTTAAAAAAAATTTATTTAAAAAAAATATTTTAAAAAATCTTTAGAAACTTTTTTATAAATTCTTTTAATTTTTTTTTTAAAAAAATTCTTTAAAAACTATTTTAAAAATTCTTTAAAAAAATAACTATTTTAAAAATTCTTTAAAAACTATTTAAAAAAAAAATTATGTATCATTTTGAAAAATTCTTCTTATTTTTTTACTCTAATAAAATTCTGTTAACTTAAAAAATAGTAATAATATTAAATTATTTTCACTTTAAAAATTATTATTTTGACTTTAAACTCATTCTTAATCTTAAACATCATTTTAACCTTAAAATTATTTGTTAATTTAACTTAACTGAAAATTAAATCTTAAATTAAAACTTAAATTACAATTAAAATTAAAAATTTTTAACTTAAACTTAAAATTAAACTTAAACTTAAATTAACCATTAATATTAATTTAAATTTAAAATCAAAACTGAATCAAACGTATGTTAATTGACATAAAACATATTATAAAAATCATTTTAAATTCCTTTTAAATGCTGTTTTAGAAATCCCTTTAAAAAAAAAATTAAATAAATAAATAAAAATAATAATAGTAATAATTATAACTAACACTTTTATTGACCAACTCAATCAGGTAATATGAAATTTAAATTATTTCACTAAGTATTAAATTATTAAATCAAGTAAAAACTAATCAATAAATTATTGATAATGCTTAACTGTTATTGAATTAATAAAATCTTATCTTATTTAACCTTAAACTAAAGTTAAGCGCAATCTAAAATTAATTAATAATTGATTAATCAAATTCAAATAAACAGTTATACCAAGGATACAGAGATAATAATATAAGTGTTACTAAATTAGACAAATGTGTTAGGGCTTTTGAAATTTAACACAACCAAACCTTAGTATTAACTTAAGGGAGAGATATTAAATTAAGGGGAGTAACCAATTCAGGGGGAGGTTCAATTTTTTCTTTTTAAATCCCCTAGAAAATTTAATAAATTAAAGGAGAGTAATAAATTAAAGGAGTATCAAATTCAGGGGGAGAAATAAAACTACTTTAGTTTTCCAAATTGAATTTTAAACTTAATTTTGAAAATCAAAGTTTAAAAACAACTTGTTTAAAATTGTGAATTTTTTTTAAATCACAAACTTTTTATCCTTTTTACTTAGTCTTTGAAAACTGAACTTTTCAAGTATTTTAAACCATGATTTTGAAACTAGTACTTTTAAACTTTGAAAATTTGATTTTGGAAAACAAATTTTACAAAAACATTCTAAAAATATGATCTTACTTTTACCAAACTCCTTTGAAAACTAAAAGTAAAGATTTAAATTTAATTTAACTTTACTTTGAAAATTGTCCTGAATCTAGTTCTTAAAATTTGATTTTACTTAATTTTGACAATTTGATTTGAAAGTTAAATTTTACAAAAATTAGTTTAGAAAAAAAAAATTACGTTGTTATTGAAAATTGTGGAAATTAGATTTTTCAAAACTTAAGTTTACAAACTAAGCTTCTCAAAATCATTTTCCTTAATTTTGAAAATTGAATCTTTTACAAACTTAGTGTTGAAAAATAAATTTCAATCAGTTTTGAAAAATAGATTTTTCAAACTTAGTTTTGGAATTTTGGTTTTGAAAACTTATGTTTGAAAAGAGTTTCAAAGTTGAAACTTGTTTTGAAAATTTAAACTTGATCTTGAAATTTAGACCTTATACACTTATGTTTGAAAATTAGACTATCTAAACTTAGTAATTTTTCTAAAAGCTAAAAGCCAATGCTTTAAACAAGTTTTCAAAACTTTAAACTCCCCCAAGTCAACTTGACTATTTTTTTAACTTGCTGTTAAAAATTGTACTTTTATCAGTATCTTTGAATTTTTGAACTAAACTTTTTATTACTCTACACTATGCTTGTTTACCCCTGCTTATTTTTTGATGAATGCCAAAGGGGGAGGGTTAGGTGGTTAAGTTAGCTAAACCAATTTGAAAATACAGACTAACTTTAAAACCACATAAATGCATGTTGTTTCTTGCATATGTTTTCACTAACTTAACCAGGTTGTCATTCCATCAAAAAGGGGGAGATTGTTGGTGCGGTTAGCACTAACGATTTAACCCAGGTTTTGATGAATGACAAATAGGTTAAGTTAGTTTTGTTGTTATCTGACACTTTGATCGAGTGTGCAGGAGAAGTCCAGACAGGTCAACGGGCTGACCGGATGTCTGGCACGAAGTCCAGCTAGGTCGACGGGCTGACCGGATAGCTGGCGAGAAGTCCAAGCGGGTCGACGGGCTGACCGGACGCTCGGCGAGAAGTCCAAGCGGGTCGACGGGCTGACCGGATGCTTGGCGAGAAGTCCAGACGGGTCGACGGGCTGACCGGACGTCTGGCAGGTAAGTGAGGTAAGTCACTGGAGGGGAGTGACTGCGAGGACGCGTTCCCGGGAAGGGAACATTAGGCGTCGATCCGGCTTAGATCCATTTCGGATATCTAAGTCGAGATCGTGACTAGATTCTGGTATCGGAAAGACGGAATCTAAGTCATACTATTTGTGCTAATTTATACTATTATAAAATGTGCTAACAATCTATGTTGCAGGATATATGTTGCATCGGACTAACTTTGTTTTGCAGGAAAAGGGAGTTTTATGGAACAAGGTGGTCCGGGCGCCCGGAAGGCAAATTATATCCAGCCGAGTCGTCGCCACGTGGAGCATCACGGTTTGAGCAGCTACGTCACATTCCAGGCGCCCGGAAGGAATCCAGGCGCCTGGAGCAACATATAAAAGAAGCCCCAGGCAGGAGCTTCAGAATCAATCATCAATCTGAGAACTCTTCTACTGCTGGTCCTGCTGCTCTGCTGCGACGCCAACAAAGCTCCGACAAAGTGCTCCTTCGGTTTTTAGTTAATTTCCTTGTTGGTATTACTTTGTTTAACTAGCATTCCCTGTATTCATTTTGTAATTATATTCGAATTGTTAGTGATTGCCCAACGAAAGTGGTCAAGGACCACGGGCCTTCGAGTAGGAGTCGTCACAGGCTCTGAACGAAGTAAAAACAACTGTGTTCATTTACTTTTCCGCTGCGTATTTTTACTCGACTTTTCGAATCGATATTCCCCCCCCCCCCCCCCCCCTCTATCGAATCTAACGGTCCTACACATGGTATTATCTTGCAAAGCATGTTTTACATGATTAGTGTTTGATGAGACCATGTGAATACACTCCCCCAAATTTTGGTGACTCATATCTTCCTATTTTATAGTAGAATTTTACAATAGCATTGAGTTAATTTAGTTTCACCATAAGTCTACTTGATAGTTTGACCTTTACACTTCACTTATAGTTTATTTTAGAAATGTGGATTTAGTACAATAGTCATGATTCATTATATTAGACTAGTACCTTGGCGATCATTTTCTCAACATTTTAGTTGCTGGATTATGCTTGGATTGTGTTAGCTCATTTAGAAAAATTAAAATCCCATGTAAAAAGAGAGAGAAAATAAAATGGAAGAAAAATTAAGATGCAATAAATATTTGAGTAAAATAAAAATAAAATAAAAGAGTTGCAATAATGGGATGAAGAATAATTATCATGGGTGGAAAGGATAAAATGCTCCTTTAATACCTAGTTAGGTAATTGGCAAAACATTTATCCATTTCTCTCAATACCAAGCATGTCTTTAGACTTTATGTTGGGAAGAGGGGATAAACCTCACATATGACAGGTAAGTACCTAGCACTGAAAACCTTGAGAACACGATAGAATGATGACTTGACTAAGAAGGAATTTGAAACCTTAGGAACAAACCATGCACTGTGCACATAACTAGCTTGTAGGTTTGGTGAAATTGATTAAATGCCTTCGCTTTAAAATAATATTATTTGATCGGATTAGATGAGCTTCTTGAAATTTGGGAGAGGGTTATTCATATGCATTTTAGATATTTGCTTGAAGACAAGCAAAGGATTGGTTTGAGGGATTTTTATGTGTGTATTTTATATAGGGGTTTTGATACGATTTGACATACATTTTGACCTACTTTACATGCATATATTTCATGATATTAAATATTTATGCTTCATTTTGATATTTTTCCTATTTTGAGATGCCACTCTCGTGTGTTTTTTGTGATAGGCCACAAAAAGGAGCAAAAAAGGAAGTTGAAGATCAAGTTTGGAAGTTCCTCACCCTAACATGGGTGCCCCTGGCCCGCTAGTATGTAGACTTGATCACGGTTCGAAATCGACGGTTTGACGGTTCGGAACCGCCGGTTTGACGATTCTAGGCAGGTCGACCCTTAACCTTAACCGCCCAAGACGGTTACGGTTTGGAACCGCCGGTTCACAGTTCGGAATCGCCGGTTCATGGTTCGGAACCGTCGGTTCACGGTTCGGAACCGTCGGTTCACGGTTCGGAACCGCCAGTTCACGGTTCGGAACCACCGGTTCACGGTTCGGTTCATGGTTCATCACGGTTTGTCACGGTTCAAGATTATTATGTTAAAAAAATTAAAAATTCAAAATTAGAAATTAAAATTTATTGGAAAAAGGGCTTGCACTTATTTAAGTTGCCTACGTATTCCTTTAGGGGAATCAAAGCCCACGTAGTTCTTTTACATTTTTATCCTTTTACATTTTCACTCACTTCCATTTCCTGTTCCTGTCATATTTGTTCCTTCAGTATCAAAATGTTCAACTTCGTCATCTGAAAGTTGCATTCCTTGGATTCTTTTCTCCGCTCTAGTCCAATCGTCCAGTAATGCTTGGACTTCCAATGAGTCGGGAGACAAAGTTGATCGTCGTTCATCTAATATGTTGCCGCCGACACTGAACGTCTGCTCCACAATAACAGTTAACACAGGACAAGCTAAAATTTCTTTTGCGATCACGGAGAGAACGGGAAAGCTTTGAGCCTTCTGTGACCACCACTTTAAGATATCGAGTTTTCGTTATCTACTTCATTAAAATCAAAAGAAGTCGTAAAATAATTCTCAAGTTCCTGTGTGGAACTTGAGGATCCTCGTGGACGTTTTGTTCGTTCTTTTAATAAGAGTTGTGCTTTTGTAAGTTTTAAATTACTACTAGTAGTTTGTTGTATTTTAGAAATATTAATTTGTGTTCCATATTTTGCATAATATTGATTATAGATATCATATAAATAAATTCTAACATTATATATAATATTAACTAGATCAGGGGAAGAAGAATCTTTAATTGGAATTAAAGCGTCATAATATAAAGTTAACATTTCTTGTAAAACTTCTAATTTAAATCTAGGATCTAAAGTGTAACGCCTGCCCTTCCTGCTAGTAGGGCGGGGTTACCATACGGGAAACATACATGCATATTAAAATTTCTTTTGTAGAGCAGCGGAAGTACTTATTTATATATTCTTGTACACCTCTAAGTGAATGAGGTCATGAAAACAATTTCTATCATAAACATGAACAAGTGTCAAGTAATCATGCAAAACATTAACATAAGATAGACATAGTTCATATCATGCATAAATTAATGTAAGCAGGTCTTTTCCTTAGCCGAGCCACTACCACATAGATCTCTTGCCTCTCCTGCTGCACCCTTAGTTCACCTATCCTTTGCCTTTATCTGCAGTACAAGGAAAGTAAACTATAAGCACATAGGCTTAGTAAGACCCTTTCCTACTCACAAAAACCATATATCATAGCATAATCACATAAGCATATAGCATGGAGACATAATCATCTGAACATCATATCATGTAAAAGAGCATCATAACATTTCATATCATAAAGTAAGAGAGCATCATGTCATATCATATCATAAGGAAACATCATGCTATATCATCTCATAAAATAAAAGAGCATCATATCATATCATGTCATAAAGAAGCATCATGCTATATCATCTCATAAAATATCATATCATCACATATCATAACTTATCATATCGTATATGCAAGATGTCTTTCAAAAACATGCGTCATGTCATGTGCAAGATGTCTTTTAAAGAAAATATATCATATAATACTTAAACATAATCTCAACATGAGGGCCCGGCTTGTACCACATACATACATAAATGCGCGCATCTTAAATAGATCCAAGGTAGCAAATCTTGAACCTACGTGGAACTAGGCCCGTTTCATAGACCATCGACCTAGGGGCACTTAGGAGCCCATCCCTTTTACTAGACCCGTTCATAGACCGTCGGCCTAGGGGCGCTTATGGAGCCCACCCTTGGTACAAGCCATACAAAGTAAAATAGCATGTCATAGTTACTTATCATATCATGAAGAGTGCTCTTAGTCCCAATTAATAGAGAAGCAACTCTTGGGTCTTTTACTTATCATATCATGAAGAGTGCTCTTAGTCCCAACAAAAAGGGAAGCATCTCTTAGGTCTTTACTTGTCATATCATAAAGAGTGCTCTTAGTCCCAACAAAAAGGGAAGCATCTCTTAGGCCTTTACTTGTCATATCATAAAGCATGCATACTTGAGCATATAGCCCATCATAAAAGATATTATCATACATGATTCATAAGTATACATAAGCAAGCATAAAACATATCATAGGGAAACATAATCATGCAAGGAAAACATTAACTAGAATCTCTTAATTCATATCATAGCATGTGAAACACATAGTGAATCATGATTGGGTCTCTAACCCTAATTCCATAGAGTGGCCGAAATATGCAAGGGATTTCCCTAGGTTACAAGAAACATAAAAGCATATAACCCTAAACCAACTTCATAACACTTATCATAAGAACATCATAAGCATGTTTAGTTTAGGTTCTAAGCTTCCTAGGTCTTTTAATCCTATCATGGCCGAAACTTGCCAAGCATGGATCTAGGTAACTATCAACATAAAAGCATGTAAACCCTAAACTAATTTCAGATCATATAATACCATAAGAAACATCATGAGCATATATAGTTTAGGTTCTAAGCTTCCTACGTCCTTTAACTTGTTGTGGCCGAAACTTGTTAAGCATGTCTCTAGGTTACAAGCAACATAAAAGCATGTAAACCCTAAACCAATTTCATATCATATACCATAAGGAACATCATGAGCATATTTAGTTTAGGTTCTAAGCTTCCTAGGTCCTTTAATTGGTTGTGGCTGAAACTTTAAGGAGCATGAAACTAAGTCTAAGCGACCTACAAGCATAAGAACATCAAGCTAACTTCATATCATATCATAAGGAAAATCATGAGCATGTTAGATTTGGTTTCAAGCTTTCTTAGGCCCCTAAATTCTATCATGGCCGAAACCCTAAGTGGAGGGCATCTAGGTTTTAAGCAACATGCAAGCATAAGAACATCATATCATATCATAAAGAAAATCATGAGCATATTAGATTTGGTTTTAAGCTTTCCTAAGCCTTTAATCTTACCATGGCCGAAACCCTAAGTGGAGGCATCTAGGTTTTAACAACATGTAAGCATAAAAACTTCATATCATATCTTAAAGAAAACCATGAGCATATTAGATTTGGTTTTAAGCTTTCCCAAGCTTTTAATCTTATCATAGCCGAAACCTAAGTGGAGGCATCTAGGTTTTTAAACAACATGTAAGCATAAGAACTTCATATCATATCATAAAGAAAACCATGAGCATATTAGATTTGGTTTTAAGCTTTCCCAAGCCTTTAATCTTATCATGGCCGAAACCTAAGTGGAGGCATCTAGGTTTTAAACAACATGTAAGCATAAGAACTTTATATCATATCATAAAGAAAACCATGAGCATATTAGATTTGGTTTTAAGCTTTCCAAAGCCTTTAATCTTATCATGGCCGAAACCTAAGTGGAGGCATCTAGGTTTTAAACAACATGTAAGGATAAGAACTTCATATCATATCATAAAGAAAATCATGAGCATACTAGATTTGATTTCAAGTTTTTCTTAAGTTTTCTTTCTTGCTTTAGTGGCCGAAAGTTTCAAGAAGAAACCTTTGGGTTTTCTTTTACACAATCTAAACTCATGGAAGACATACGAACAACTTGTACCACAGGTGAGGGGATACTCACAACTTCTTGCTTAGTTTTTCTTAAAAAAGTACTCTTGTGAAGAGGAAGAAGAAGCTTCTCTTCTTAGTTCTCCCTTTTTCTTCTCTTGTTTGTAAGGAGTAGATCTTGAGGACTCCTTCTTGTGAATTAGTTTTCTTAGGGAGAAAACTTAACATGGATTCGAAAATGGGAGAGGGAGGAGCTCTAGGTCTCGGTGGAGGAATAAGGAGAAAGAAGGAGGAGGAAGAAGAAGGAGGAAGAAGAAGGAGGAAGAAGTAGCCAACATTTCTTTCCCTTCTCTTCTCTTATTCCTATTTATCCTTAATGAGGAAGAAAAAAAAGGAGAATGTCTCAATTCATCCCCTTGACTCCTCTATTCCTTCACCCTCTTCATTCCCACGAAAATGGTAAGAGGAAGAAGAAAAGGGCAATTTGTCCTTTTGCTTGCTTCTTCTCTTAACCAAGAGGAAGAGGAGGAAAGCTACTTGATTTTCTCTTGCTCCCTTACTTAATCATACTCTTACCTTTAACTACAATTTCCATTCCTTGCTAATCATATATCATTCATAATTCTATTGGTTATCATACACCAATTTATCTTTATCTATTGTGAGAGGTTCAAGGTTCAAACCTTAACTCCTCTCTCTTTTTATTTCTTTTTGGTTCTATTCCCTTTTTTTTATTTTATTATCAAAGAGAATACCCATATGTATAGCTTAAATATTTCGTGGGTGTTACAGTACCCCATACCTCATAGAAAGTTCATCCTCGAACTTAAAATAACCACATCAGGTGGCACAGGTCTTCCTGCTGAGTGCATCGGCCACCTTGTTCGCTTTTCCTGGATGATAAAAGATCTCGCAGTCATAGTCCTTGACTAGCTCGAGCCATCTACATTGTCTCATATTCAAGTCTTTCTATGTGAAGAAATATTTCAGACTCTGGTGGTCGGTATAAATCTTACACTGGGCTCCATATAAATAATGTCTCCATGTTTTGAGAGCAAAGACCACGGCTGCTAGTTCTAGGTCATGAGTGGGGTAATTCGTTTCATGCTCTTTGAATTGTCTAGAGGCGTAGGCAATGACCTTGCCGTCTTACATGAGTACAACTCCAAGTCCTAATATGGAAGCATCGCTGTACATATCGAAACCTTTGTCACTTTCCGGAAGAGTAAGGATCGGAGCATTGGTCAGTTTCCTTTTCAATTCTGTGAAACTCTTCTCGCAGTCATCCATCCATTCATACTTTTTGTTCTTCTTGGTGAGAACGGTCATAGGGGCTGTAACGACCTGGCCCTCTTGGCCCATTTGGCGGCCCATTTGGCGATCCTCGGGTCGTCGACCGTCGGCCCTTATGTCGTCGGCCCATTTGGCGACCTCTCATGTCGTCGACCGACGACCCTTGGCCGTGCCGTTACTCACTAAGACTTTCCACCCCTGGCAGTGGATTTTTGCCTCCCCTAAGATTCGAACTCTAAACCTCCAGGCTTAAGTATTAGAGTTTATGAATCCTGGTAACCAAGTGAGATCCGAGGGTCGCCAAATGGGCCGCCAAATGGGCCAAGAGGGCCGGGTCGTTACAGGGGCTACAATTTTGGAGAAGTCCTCTACAAACTTCCTATAGTAGCTTGCTAGCCCGAGAAAGTTTCTGATTTCACTGGCATTCTTTGGCCTGCTCCAGTTACTTACAGCTTCGATCTTGTTCGGATCTACCATTACTCCATCCTTGGAGATAATATAACCCAAGAAAGATACTCGATCGAGCCAGAACTCGCATTTGGAGAACTTTACATATAGTTGTTTCTCTCGAAGAATCTGTAGTACGATATTCAGGTGTTCAGCATGCTCTTCTTAGGTTCTTGAATAAATGAGGATATTGTCAATGAAGACGATCACAAATTTATCGAGATATTCCGTAAACACCCGATTCATCAGATCCATAAATACAGTAGGAGCATTTGTCACTCCGAAGGGCATAACTATGAACTCATATTGTCCGTATCTCGTTTGAAATACCGTCTTCGGTATATCATCCTGTTTCACTTTCACTTGATGATAGCCGGACCTTAGGTCAATCTTAGAGAAGATGGTTGTACCCCTTAATTGGTCGAACAGGTCATCGATCCGTGGAAGAGGGTACCTGTTCTTGATTGTCACATTATTCAGCGCTTGGTAGTCTATACACATTCGCATAGACCCATCCTTCTTTTTCACAAACAGTATTGGAGCTCCCCATGGAGAGTGACTCGGGCGAATAAGTCCCTTGTCGAGTAACTCTAGTAGCTGTCCCTGAAGTTCCTTCAACTCGGCCGGCGCCATACGATAAGGTGCTTTAGAGATCGGTTTAGTACCAGGAATCAATTTGATCTCAAATTCTATTTCTCTATCGGGGCTAACCCTGGTAGCTCATCGGGAAACACCTCCGGATAGTTGCATACCACCCTGACATCTTCTAACTTCTGGTCCTTGGTTTGACTTGTTTCGACCACGTGTGCTAGAAGTCTAGTACATCCCTTATCTAACATCTTTTGTGCTTTTATAGCTGATAGGAATCCCTTAGTTTCTTTCCTTGGTTCCCCAACAAATTCAAATATTGGTTCAGCTTCAGGTCGGAAAACTACTTTTCTTTTACGACAATCGATCGAAGCACCGTACTTGCTCAGGAAATCCATGCCCAATATACTATCATAATCCTGCATGTTAAACACTATCAGATCATAGTAGAGTTCTCTGCCTGCGATTCTGATGGGCACGGCTCACAACATATGAGTAGATGACATTACTTCTTCCGAAGGCAGGGTTGTTAAGAATTTGCCATTTAAGGCTTGTGGTGGCATCTCTAACTTCTCCATGAAGCGTGTAGAGACAAACGAGTGTGTCGCCCTAGTATCAAATAACACATTAGCATACTGACTGAAAATAGGTAGCTGACCTGTGACAACTGTAGAAGCACTTGCCACATCTTCTTTGGTGAGAGAGAAAACCCTGGCATTCGTCGTAATTGGCGGGGCTTCCAATCTCCCTTGGCTAATCGGAGTCCCTTCAATGGCAGCTTGCATCAGGTGTAGCTGTGAGGGGGCACTCCTATTCTGGTTATACTGCTGGGATGGTGTCTGGGACTGGATAGGGCAGTCTCTGGCCATATGTCCTTCCCGTCCGCAATTGTAACACTTTCTCGTACCCTTGTGGCATACCTCGGAATACGGCTTCCCACAAGTGGTACACTGAGGGTACTTGGTTGTTTATTCGCTGGACCTTCTTTAGTGTTGTTCCATTGCTTTCTTTTTCCATTAGGGTTTCCTTTCCAGCTTGCTTGCTTTGGTACCTTGAGGTTTTTGTCCTTCTGTCTGTGCTTGATTCTTACTCTCGTTTATCGCCTTCTGATAGTGTTCGGTGATTAGGGCACTGCTGACCAATTCTTCTGTAGTCTGCGGTCTATTAATTTCGCCGGTCACATTTAAAGCTATCTCGTGTCGGAGCATCTTCAACATCAGTCTGACCCTTTCTCTTTCCGTGCTGACCAACTCTGGGCAGAGGCGTGCGAGATGGTTGAAGTGCTTCACTGCTTCGTTAACTGATAAGTCACCTTGTCGGAACTCGGTGAACTCGTCATAATGCCGGTTTGTTACTCGCATGTGGAAAAACTCCTCGAAGAATTCTGCTTCGAAGTCCGCCCAGTTCATCTGATTAACTTGTCTCTTGACCTTAACCCTTTCCCACCACATTCTTGCATCTCCGGAAAAGAAGAATGACACGCACTTGATCTTTTCTGATACGGGCCTGTCCAGCAATTCCACTATACTTTCCACCGTCTTGAACCAAGCTTGAGCGTCCCATGGCTCACAAGTACCCGCGAAGTTCTCCAGCTTCAGCCTTAGCCACTGTATTAAGTAAGTCTCCTGTTGGACCACTGGGGCAGGGGCTACCGGTGGTACTGGTGCAGCTGTAGGTATGACGGGCTATGTATTCTGATTTGCTGGTGGGGTGACAGAGTTTCCTTGCTGATTCATTAAAGCAGTGATTACTTGTTGTTGTTCCGTGATCTGACGCTGGAGGTCTGTGACTACCTGTGTCAGATCTGGTGGAGTCACTGTCTCATCGGCCCTGTTACCACGTCTTCTAGCTATATCTATCTTCATAAATGACAATAAGGCTAGCATAAGTCCATGGTCATCCCTACTTATATCCGTTCATATTAAAACATCGCTTATCATACATAAAGGCAATTCATATCAGTTATACCTATGTTCATGCATACTAAATGCATTTCTTATCATGCATAAAGAAAATAGAGTAAGTATAGAGATTCTTACTTGGAGCGGCAGGATGAAGGCTTGATGTGTGTGTAGCGGGAAGGCTAACCTGACTCTGATACCAACTTGTAACGCCCACCCTTCCTGCTAGTAGGGCGGGGTTACCGTACGGGGAACATACATGCATATTAAAATTTCTTTTCTAAAGCAGCGAAAGTACTTATTTATATATTCTTGTACACCTCTAAGTGAATGAGGTCATGAAAACAATTTCTATCATAAACATGAACAAGTGTCAAGTTATCATGCAAAACATTAACATAAGATAGACATAGTTCATATCATGCATAAATTAATGTAAGCAGGTCTTTTCCTTAGCCGAGCCACTACCACACAGATCTCTTGCCTCTCCTGCTGCTCCCTTAGTTCACCCATCATTTGCCTTTATTTGCGATACAAGGAAAGTAAACTATAAGAACATAGGCTTAGTAAGACCCTTTCCTACTCACAAAAATCATATATCATAGCATAATCACATAAGCATATAGCATGGAGACATAATCATCTGAACATCATATCATGTAAAAGAGCATCATAACATTTCATATCATAAAGTAAGAGAGCATCATGTCATATCATATCATAAGGTAACATCATGCTATATCATCTCATAAAATAAAAGAGCATCATATCATATCATGTCATAAAGAAGCATCATGCTATATCATCTCATAAAATATCATATCATCACATATCATAACTTATCATATCGTATAAGTATATGCAAGATGTCTTTCAAAAACATGCGTCATGTCATGTGCAAGATGTCTTTTAAAGAAAATATATCATATAATACTTAAACATAATCTCAACATGAGGGCCCGTCTTGTACCACATACATACATAAATGCGCGCATCCTAAATAGATCCAAGGTAGCAAATCTTGAACCTACGTGGAACTAGGCCCGTTTCATAGACCATCAACCTGGGGGCACTTAGGAGCCCATCCTTTTTACTAGACCCGTTCATAGACCATCGGCCTAGGGGCGCTTATGGAGCCCACCCTTGGTACAAGCCATACAAAGTAAAATAACATGTCATAGTTACTTATCATATCATGAAGAGTGCTCTTAGTCCCAATTAATAGAGAAGCAACTCTTGGGTCTTTTACTTATCATATCATGAAGAGTGCTCTTAGTCCCAACAAAAAGGGAAGCATCTCTTAGGCCTTTACTTGTCATATCATAAAGAGTTCTCTTAGTCCCAACAAAAAGGGAAGCATCTCTTAGGCCTTTACTTGTCATATCATAAAGCATGCATACTTGAGCATATAGCCCATCATAAACGACATTATCATACATGATTCATAAGCATACATAAGTAAGCATAAAACATATCATAGGGAAACATAATCATGCATGGAAAACATTAACTAGCATCTCTTAATTCATATCATAGCATGTGAAACACATAGTGAATCATGATTGGGTCTCTAACCCTAATTCCATAGAGTGGCCGAAACATGTAAGGGATTTCCCTAGGTTACAAGCAACATAAAAGCATATAACCCTAAACCAACTTCATAACACTTATCATAAGAACATCATAAGCATGTTTAGTTTAGGTTCTAAGCTTCCTAGGTCTTTTAATCCTATCATGGCCGAAACTTGTCAAGCATGGATCTAGGTTACTAGCAACATAAAAGCATGTAAACCCTAAACCAATTTCAGATCATATACCATAAGAAACATCATGAGCATATTTAGTTTAGGTTCTAAGCTTCCTAGGTCCTTTAACTTGTTGTGGCCAAAACTTGTTAAGCATGTCTCTAGGTTACAAGCAACATAAAAGCATGTAAACCTTAAACCAATTTCATATCATATACCATAAGGAACATCATGAGCATATTTAGTTTAGGTTCTAAGCTTCCTAGGTCCTTTAATTGGTTGTGGCCGAAACTTTAAGGAGCATGAAACTAAGTCTAAGCGACCTACAAGCATAAGAACATCAAGCTAACTTCATATCATATCATAAGGAAAATCATGAGCATGTAGAGTTGGTTTCAAGCTTTCTTAGGCCCCTAAATTCTATCATGGCCGAAACCCTAAGTGGAGGGCATCTAGGTTTTAAGCAACATGCAAGCATAAGAACATCATATCATATCATAAAGAAAACCATGGGCATATTAGATTTGGTTTTAAGCTTTCCTAAGCCTTTAATCTTACCATGGCCGAAACCCTAAGTGGAGGCATCTAGGTTTTAACAACATGTAAGCATAAGAACTTCATATCATATCATAAAGAAAACCATGAGCATATTATATTTGGTTTTAAGCTTTCCCAAGCCTTTAATCTTATCATAGCCGAAACCTAAGTGGAGGCATCTAGGTTTTTAAACAACATGTAAGCATAAGAACTTCATATCATATCATAAAGAAAACCATGAGCATATTAGATTTGGTTTTAAGCTTTCCCAAGCCTTTAATCTTATCATGGCCGAAACCTAAGTGGAGGCATCTAGGTTTTAAACAACATGTAAACATAAGAACTTCATATTATATCATAAAGAAAATCATGAGCATATTAGATTTGGTTTTAAGCTTTCCAAAGCCTTTAATCTTATCATGGCCGAAACCTAAGTGGAGGCATCTAGGTTTTAAACAACATTTAAGCATAAGAACTTCATATCATATCATAAAGAAAATCATGAGCATACTAGATTTGATTTCAAGTTTTTCTTAAGTTTTCTTTCATGCTTTAGTGGCCGAAAGTTTCAAGAAGAAACCTTAGGTTTTCTTTTACACAATCTAAACTCATGGAAGACATATGAACAACTTGTACCATAGGTGAGGGGATACTCACAACTTTTTGCTTAGTTTTTCTTAAAAGAAGTACTCTTGTGAAGAGGAAGAAGAAGCTTCTCTTCCTAGTTCTCCCTTTTTCTTCTCTTGCTTGTAAGGAGTAGATCTTGAGGACTCCTTCTTGTGAATTAGTTTTCTTAGGGAGAAAACTTAACTTGGATTCGAAAATGGGAGAGGGAGGAGCTCTAGGTCTCAGTGGAGGAATAAGGAGAAAGAAGGAGGAGGAAGAAGAAGGAGGAAGAAGTATGTTGGTTGCTACTCGGAAAACCTAAAGGTTCCACTGTACAAAATTTTTGTACAAAGGTCTGAACCTTTTCCTAGCTACCATGTGTTCTTTTAAATTAAATTTTGGATCGCCTGCAGAACTTAACACGTTTGATCCAAAACTTAATCTATTTGTTCTTTTAGGTTTTGACTTGGATCTCCTGCGAAACTTTACACGTTTGATCCAAATCACCTAAGTTATTAATTCCATTAAATATTAATTTCCAAAATTGGTTCCCAGTACTGACGTGGCGAGACACATGGCCTTCTTGGATATGGGAGCAACCACCACCGACTAGACAAAACCTTTTAAGGAAAGCTAATATTTAATTTCCTAAAATAACTTTAGGTTAACCGAAAGGAATAATCAAATCACAAGGAAAAGAAAAAACAAAAGAACACAACATCGAAAAACATATTTGAAATACTAGAATCGCATGCCTCTTGTATTTGGTATTATTTCTAAAAATAACTAGTATGATGCGGAAAGGAAAAATTACTAGTTATACCTTTTAGAAAGACCTCTTGATCTTCTACCGTATTCCTCTTCTAACCTTGGACATTGTGTGGGCAACGATCTTCCAAGATGAGAAAACACCTAAGCACCTTCTTCTCCTCCTTGCTAGGTTCGGCCAAAACAAAAGCTTCACCAAGGATGAAGAATAACACCAACCAAGCTCCAAGGGATGCAAGCTTTCTCTCCTCCTTCTTCTTCTTCTCCAAGTAGTATCCGGCCACCACAAAAGCTCAAAGCATGTAATATACGGCAAATAAATAATAAGGTTAAATAGACAAATAACCTTAACGGATTTTTTCAGAATTTTTAGAAATTTTCTGGGAATTTTTCGGAGCTCGTACGGAGGGTTTTGAGGGGATCGGTCGACAGGTATGGATAAGGCTTGTTTGGATACCCATTTAAGTGGGAGTTGTTTTGGGAATGGACTTAGGTTTTAATTAATCAAACCTAGGTTTAAATTTCGGATTTTATTAAATTTTTCCCGATCCTTATTCTTCTCCCCGATTCTCTCTGCCCGAAACCCTTCTCCGGCGATTTCTCGCCTCAACGACGCCAAGCTCGCGACTGCCGGCAGCAATCTCCTCCAGCGTGTCTCGGCCGAGCCTCCCCCTCCCTCGCGATTTCCCTTTCCTCTCTCGTACGAACGCCCGACGCCGACGATGCGCGATCTCCACCCCGATCGCAGCCTCGTTGAGTCGCCGGAGGAAGAGCCGCTGGATATCGAAGGGGATCGATTATCTCCGGCGTAGTAGGCATCTCGGTGGCTGTTTCTTGCTGGCAAGTGATGGTGATCCAGTGGCTAGGGCACGGCGGGGCTAAGGCCGATCAAGCCCTTTCGCTTCTCCCCTTCGATCTGGGCATTGGAGGGCAAGTTGGGTCATCACCAGTGGGAGTGGATCACGCGACACCATTGGAGGTGATCGATTGAGGTAAGGGCAGTGTTGGGTAATGCTGTGAGTTCAAGAATCTCATGTGAATTTGTTCCTTTTCGTGATATTCTTCCTGATCTAGGATGGAGGATGCTTCGGATCAATCTAGTGATGGATCTTCCTTGAGCAGGACTTCATCTTCTCCAATTCTTGCGGCTGGGTTCTGTGGAAGCTGTCGGATGAGGAGGTAAGGTTCTGTTAAGGTGAATCTTGTACTGTGGATTGGAGTTTTAGCAATTCTTTGCTATACAATTGAGTTCTAGATTGATTCTTGGAAGAATTGGTGTGTAGGCATTTTTGTAGATTTTGGACAGTGGGAGTAGGGGCTGTGAGCTCTTGAGTTGTGGCACTATCTCGAGGTGAGTTTCCTTTGATGGTGTATCTCTAGATCCTTCTATTAGTGCTCTGTTCTATCAGTGTTGTTATTGGATATTAGATCATGTTTAGTTTAGAGCACATGGAAGCATGTAGAGGGATTCGTTGTAGTTGGATGCTCTTGTGTTGGATTAATTAATGGCTGGTAGGTTATGTTTGGAAAGATTGAAGGAGTTATAAGGAGATTTGATTAGTGAGAATTAAGGAAATCAATTGAGATGTAGGTTGATAAGGATTTGTATTATATTATGTTGGAGATTTCGTGATCTGGGTTTGTTTGGATAAATTGTGATTAGTGGGTTTAGAAGGATTTATGATGAGTTTGGATTAGTGTTTGATTGATGATGATTTATGTGAATTGGATTTAAGATGTGTTAATTATGCAGATTGAGGATTATTGGAGTTGTTGGATGATGTAATGAGTTTTGATTAGTAATAAATTTGTGAGGATTTAGGGATTAATTTGTGGAGTAAGGATGAATTTATCATCTAATTGGACCTTTAGGTGGAATCTACCTTGATTACCTAATCAAGGTAGGATTAGGTTTTGGGTTTGGTTAGTTGTTGATTATGTGATCAGCTAAACAATAATATATATATGTTGATTTATGCAGGATTTTGGATATGGGACGATCATCACGATGTGGGATTTATTTTATCACGATCGACAGATTTAAGGCGGGTATTTCTTCCTTGGCCTCTTTATAGTTTCTTTGAAACTTAGTGCATGATTATTATTGGATGAATTAGGCTGCTTTATCTTATATCATGATCGGTTGCTGTCTTTCCTGCATGATACTTATGCTTGACTCTTGTGATGATCTATTTAATTCATATACAGTCTCTACTCTTGATATCTACTCTGTTGCGATTTCACGTGTAGAGTATGTCTTGTAGGGATTGTCGGGTTGTTGGTATTACCATGCTGATTGGGTATATGATGTTGACTGTACATAGGTGGGGATGTGTTATAGGAGTCATCTTGTTGACCGTGCATTTGCATGTTGTATGTACACACGTATTTGTTATGTACTTTTGGAGGAGTGGTGTTGATTGTATGTTTGGAGTATATACACATGTCTGTTGTGTTTTTACTGGAGGATACATGTTGATTGTACTTATATTTTGTGTACATGTGTCGTGTGGGATTATTGGAGATGTTTGGTTGATTATACATGTGTAGTGTGTACATATGTTTGGTGGGATACAGGGAGGTATCATGACGATTATACTCATGTTGGAGGTATTTATGAGGTTTGGGGTTGTTGCATGGATGATGATTATATATATATATCATGTTCATCATTCATTGCATCTGATGACCATTGTCTCCCTTGTGGTGAGAGAGTCATCAGTTGGTTTGGTTTAGCACCGCACACTCGGCCACTCATGGGTAGTGGTAGTTGGAGCAGTTGCTGCTAGTCCTGTCGTGCCACCCGGTCACGAGGTTTAGTGAGATCCGGCAACAGGGACCCTGATGCTATGTAGTTAGATAGCTACTAGCGGACTGTCCGCCTCGACCACTATATAGTGGGCTGGAGGGTAGTACAGTCGTCACAGACCCAAGCCTCTCGGCCATACAGGGGTCGTGGTGTTCGGAGAGGTGGCGGGGGTGACCATGGAGCATGCATGCACTTTTGCATATGATGCACGGTGCATCTGGGGTTATATTTGCATACATGCCTACTAGATACTAGTTGCATGTGTTTGTGGTATGTTGCATTTGTTTGCGATATGATTGTTGCATTTGGTTGCCATGCTGCATACATGTCATTTATTTTACATGTATATGCAGTCGTACTTATATTGCACAGGTGTCACGGGTATATCTGTTGCAGATCCAGTGAGTTTACTGATCTTTGTACCTTGCGTCGATTCCATATTGGGTATGTATCTGTCATTATGTTAGTTGTGGTTTGTACAGTTTATATGTCAGGTTATTATGTCAGATATGTTTAGGTGCATTGATTATGATAGTATGATCATATTCTTTATTCCCTACTGAGACTGTATACTTGTGATCTCCATGTTGTTTATGGACCATGCACTATCTTTTCTATTACCCGCTGAGTTACCTATACTCACCACCGCATGTATACATTTATGTTTTCAGATAGCCTGTAGATGGTTGGTGTCGCTCGGAGTATCCTGTCTGCCGGGTCCTACGTCACATCCGAAGATCGTGATTGTTTTCTTTTGTATATTCTTTTCTTAGTTTGGGCATTGTATTTGTGTATAGCCATGTGGCTATCTTATGGTTTTGTGTTGTATTTGTTGTATAAAGCCTAGCCGGCTAGCAGTGTGTTGATTGTGTTGTATTGGGCTTTCCGTTTTCGTTTTTCCGCTGCGTTGGTTTTTAGTACAGCCGTGTGGGTTGTTTTATATATAACTGCGTGGTTGTGATTGTTTCATTCCAGCCATATAGGCTGTTATTATAACTGCGTGGTTGTGTATATAAATATTCCAGCCGCATGTGGCTGAGGTATTTTGCTTGTAGTGATGCTTCAGATTGTCACCGGTACAGGGGAGATGCTGTCGGATTTTTGTCTGGCAGAGACTCCTTTGGGGGCGTGACAAAGCAAGAGATAGGTTTCAGCCACCACAAAGAGGAAGAGAGGGAGGGAGGATGGCCGGCCACAACACCAAGGAAAAGAGGGAGAAAACAATATAAGTTGTAACCCATGAAGGCACCCCAACCCCTTCTTTTATATTCCTTGGCTTTGGCAAATAAGGAAATTTATTTATAATAAAATTTCCTTAACTTCCCTTGACAACAATTAATTAAGAAAAATTAAATAAAATTTCCTAATTAATTGTATGTGGCCGGCTACCTCATGTAGAGCAAATAAGATAATTTTAATCAATAATTAAACTTCCTTATTTGTCTTTAGAAATTTTAAAAAATAAAATTTCCCTTTAAAATCCCTTCATGGTTGATAAAAAGAAATTTCTATAATTTTAATTTTTCAACATGTGAATAATTTCAAAAATAAAAAATAAAATATCTTTCCAATCTACAAATAAGGAAAGTGATCTAATATCTTTCTTTAATCTTTTGTAGATCCTTTTAAGAGAGATATTTTAATTTTAATTCTCTTTAATAAATTATATCTTCCACATAATAAAAATTAAAAATTAAAATTCTTTTTAATTTAATGGGGGCCGGCCACCTAAGCTTGGGTTCAAGCTAAGGCCGGCCACCCATGAATTAAGGCTTGGCCGGCCCTAGCTTGAACCACAAGCTAGCTTGGCCGACCCCTTTATCATGGGTATGAAGGTGGGTATAGGTGGGTATAGTACTCTATAAATAAGAGGCTACGATAGGGACCAAGAGGAGGAATTGGTTTTGGTCTCCCGATAAAATTAAGGATCCCGTGTTCGCCCCGAACACACAACTTAATTTTATCAATAATAATTCATTCCACTAGAAAATTATTATTGAACTACCGCACCAATCCCAAATTACATTTTTGGGCTCCTTCTTATTATGAGTGTGTTAGTCTCCCTGTGTTTAAGATGTCGAATGTCCACTAATTAAGTGAGTTACTGACAACTCATTTAATTAATATCTTAATCCAAGAATAGTACCACTCAACCTTATCGTCATGTCGGACTAAGTCCACCTGCAGGGTTTAACATGACAATCTTTATGAGCTCATCTTGGGGACATTATCAACCTAGATTACTAGGACACAGTTTCCTTCTATAATCAACAACACACACTATAAGTGATATCATTTCTCAACTTATCGGGCTTATTGATTTATCGAACTAAATCTCACCCTTGATAAATTAAAGAAATAAATATCAAATATATGTGCTTGTTATTATATTAGGATTAAGAGTACACACTTCCATAATAACTGAGGTCTTTGTTCCTTTATAAAGTCAGTATAAAAGAAACGACCTCTAATGGTCCTACTCAATACACTCTAAGTGTACTAGTGTAATTATATAGTCAAGATAAACTTATACCTAATTACACTACGACCTTCCAATGGTTTGTTCCTTTCCATTTTGATCGTGAGCTACTGTTTATAATTTATAAGGTACTGATAACATCCTCTTCTGTATGTGGCACCACATACTATGTTATCTACAATATAAATTAATTGAACAACTATAACTAAATGTAGACAATTTGACCAAATGTGATTCTTTATTCAAAATAAATGTTTACAAAAGCTTAGGCTTTCAGTATACATTCCAACAAAGTAGCCAACATTTTTTTCCCTTCTCTTCTCTTATTCCTATTTATCCTTAATGAGGAAGAAAAAAAAAAGGAGAATGTCTCAATTCATCCCCTTGACTCCTCTATTCCTTCACCCTCTTCATTCCCACGAAAATGGTAAGAGGAAGAAGAAAAGGGCAATTTGTCCTTTTGCTTGCTTCTTCTCTTAACCAAGAGGAAGAGGAGGAAAGTTACTTGATTTTCTCTTGCTCCCTTACTTAATCATACTCTTACCTTTAACTACAATTTCCATTCCTTGCTAATCATATATCATTCATAATTCTATTGGTTATCATACATCAATTTAGCTTTATCTATTGTGAGAGGTTCAAGGTTCAAACCTTAACTCCTCTCTCTTTTTATTTATTTTTGGTTCTATTTTCCTTTTTTTTTTATTCTCAAAGAGAATACCCATATGTATAGCTTAAATATTTTGTGGGTGTTACATAAAGAAAATGCAATTAAATAAATTTCAGGAATTATATAAAAATATTTTTCCCATTTAGTTTTCATAGCTAAGATGCAAGGAGATAAAGATTCATTATTAATATGTTCATTTAAAACTAATACTATATTAGAAAAATTTCCTAAAACTAATTGAGAAGTGGGATAATAAACACCGGAAAGTTGTTCGGTTGCATCATTAAATACTTTTAAAATTTCACAACTACTACTACAAATATTCCATTGTTGTGAAAATAAATATATATTAGTATTAGTGTTTTGTGCAAAAAATGAACATAATATTTCTTTATATTGAAATGAATCTTGTAATAATTGGTATGTTAAATTCCAACGTGTTGGTACATCACGTGGAAATTTTTTAGGTCTCATTCCATTAATTTTACAAAACCTACCCCATTCTTTCATTATAGATGGATAAGACCATAAATAAGAAATTGCAATTCTAAGTGGTTTAATATAACTTTCTAAATTTTTTAACCCATCTAGAACACATAAATTTAAAACATGGCATACACAATGAATATGAAAAAATAAACCTCTAATAATAGGTTGACAAACAAATTTTAGATCATCTATACAAGCGGTATTGGAACTAGCATTATCTAATGATGTTGAAAATATTTTATGAGTTAAACCATATTCTTCTAAAATTAAACATAATAATTGTGCGATATTATGAGCATTATGTGATTCATCAAAAACTCTATAAGCTAATAATCTTTTTTGGAGGTTCCAAGAGTTATCGATCCAATGGCAAGTCACACCCATATACGAATGTGTTTGCCAATGATCACTCCAAATATCGGAACATAAAGAAACTTTATTATCTAATTTACTAAATTCATCAATTAAATTCTTTTTTCCTTGTTTTACTAACTTTTTAATTGTACGAGTAAGTGTAGTCCTAGGAACACGTTTAGCACATGGATTAAGAGATTCTTTACAAAAATCTTCAAATGTGCATTTAGATCCAAAACTAAAAGAAAGATGTTCTACAGAAACAAATTTATCTAATAATTCTCTTAATTTATTATCCGAATATAAAAATAAACCGAAATCAGTACTACCGCTAGTTGAAGAAAATCTTGATAATTGTGTTTGAGAACGGTCGAGTCCATATTCCGTAGGGTGCTTCGTTTCTACATGTCGTTTTAACGACCCATAGCCGCCGCCGGCTTGAAATTTGTAGGAAGCATTGCAGTGCTTACATTTTGCACGCATTTCTCCTGATGGAAGAGTGACCTCCTCAAAATGTTTAGTGAAAATAGAAGACTTTAGAGGAGGAAGTTCCTGAACCTTAGAAGTAATTGCATTGGTACTTCTTTGTGTTTCGGGTGTCAGATTCGGAAGATGCTCGATCTGATCATCAGTGGATTGAATATTGGGGTCCTCCTCCCGTGGATTCATTATTTGCTTTCCTTTCCGAGCTCGAGATGATGCACCTCCGCGGCCTCCTTCCATTGTAATTGAAAATTGGAAACGAAAGCGTGTAGAGATTAGAGAATACGAAAATGAGATTTGTTAGGATGTATACTAAAAGCCTAGCTTTTGGTATAAACATTTATCTAGAAATAAGAATCACATTGGTCAAATGTCTACATTTATGATAAATGTAGTTGCTCAATTAATATATATTGTAGATAACATGGTGTGTGGTGTCAAACACAGAAGATCATGTTATCGGTTCCTTATAAATTATAAACAATTGCTCACGACCAAGATGGAAAGGAACAAACCATTGAAAGGTCGTAGTGTAATTAGGTGTTAGTTTATCTTAACTATATAATTACACTAGTACACTTAGAGTGTATTGAGTAGGACCATTTGAGGTCGTTCCTTTTATACTGACTTTATGAAGGAACAAAGACCTCAGTTATTATGGAAGTGTGTGCTCTTAATCCTAATATAATAACAAGCACATATATTTGATATTTATTTCTTTAATTTATCAATGGGTGAGATTTAGTTCGATAAATCAATAAGCCCGATAAGTTGAGAAATGATATCACTTATAGTGTGTGTTGTTGATTATAGAAGAAAACTGTGTCCTAGTGATCTAGGTTGAGAATGCCCCCAAGAGGAGCTCATAAGGATTGTTATGTTAAACCCTGCAGGTGGACTTAGTCCGACATGACGATGAAGTTGAGTGGTACTACTCTTGGAGCTAGATATTAATTAAGTGAGTTGTCAGTAACTTACTTAATTAGTGGACATTTGTTATCTTAAACACAGGGAGACTAACACACTCATAATAAGAAGGAGCCCAAAATGCAATTTGGGATTGGTGCGGTAGTTCAATAATAGTTCTCTAGTGGAATGAATTATTATTGATAAAATTAAGTTGTGTGTTCGGGGCGAACACGGGATGCTTAATTTTATCGGGAGACCAAAACCAATTCCTCCTCTCGGTCCCTATCGTAGCCTCTTAATTATAGAGTACTATACCCACCTATACCCACCTTCTTACCCATCCCATAGGGGCCGGCCAAGCTAGCTTGGAGACAAAGCTAGGGCCGGCCAAAGTTTGGTTCATGGGTTCTTCAAGGTGGCCGGCCCTAGCTTAGGTTCAAGCTTGGTGTGGTCGGCCCAAATTAAAATAAAAGGATTTTTATTTTTAAAATTTTTCTTATGTGGATAACATGATTTAAAAGAGAGTTTAAAAATTTAAATCTTTCCTTTTATAATATTCTACAAAAGATTGAGAGAAGAATTAAATCTCTTTCCTTATTTGTAGATTAAAAGGTTGATTTTAATTTTGGTAAAAACTTTCCTTTTAACCATGTTCATGATTTAAAAGAAAGTTTAAAAAATTAATAATTCTCTTTTATTAGTTTCTACAAAAGATTAAGAAAAGATTTGATATCTTTCCTTATTTGTAGATTGAAAGGAGATTTTAATTTTTAGAGATAACTTTCCGGAAATTATCCACATGTTTAAAGAAAGATTTAATTTATAAAAATTCCTTTTTATTAACCAATCATGAAGGGAAAATTATTGGAGAAATTTTTTATAAATTTCCGGAAGCAAATAAGGAAGTTTTAATTTGTGTTTAAAATTTTATTTGCTTGGAGATTTTATTAGTGGCCGGCCATTGTAAATTGAATAGAGAAAATTATTTTAATTAAATAAATTTTCCTTTTCAATGGCAAAAGAATTAAGGAAGTTTTTATTAAATTTTCCTTATTTGCCAAGACCAAGGATTATAAAAGAGGGGGTAGAGGAGGCTTCATGGTGAACATCTCTATTTCTATTTTTCCTCTCTTTTCTCTTTGGGTGTGGCCGACCCCTTTCTTTCCTCTCCTCTCCTTTGTGTGGCCGAAACCTTCTCATGGTGGAGATAGCTTTGGTGGCCGGATCTAAGAAGGAGAAGAAGGAGAGAAAAGAAGCCTCTTTTCTAGTATCCCTTGAAGCATTGGTGGTGGTTGAATCTCTTCATCCTTGGAGGTGCTCTTGTTGTGGCCGAACCTTGCAAGGAGGAGAAGAAGGTGCTTTGGTGGTTTCTCATCTCGGAAGATCGTTGCCCACACAACGTCCGAGATTAGAAGAGGAATACGGTAGAAGACTTAGAGGTTTTTGCTTGCAAAAGAAAAGGTATACTAGTATTTAATTTCCGCATCATACTAGTTTTATTTCTTTGTAAAAATACCAAATACAAGAGGTATACGATTCTAGTATTTCGAATTTGTTTTCGATGTTGTGTTCTTTTATTTTTTTCTTTTCCTTGTGATTTGATTGTTCTTTTCGGTTGACCTAAAGTTATTTAAGGAAATTAAATATTAACTTTCCTTAAAAGGCTTTGTCTAGTCGGTGGTGGTTGTTCTCATATCTAAGAAGGCCATGTGCCTCGCCACGTCAGTACTGGGAGCCAATTTTAGAAACTAATATTTAATGAAATTAATAACCTAGGTGATTTGGATCGAACGTGTTAAGTTCCGCAGGAGATCCGAGTCTAAACCTAAAAGAACAAATAAATTAAACTTAGGATCAAACGTGTTAAGTTCCGCAGGTGATCCGAGTTTAATTTAAAAGAACACATGGTAGCTAGGAAAAGGTTCAGACCTTTGTACAAAACTTTTGTACAGTGGAACAATTAGGTTTTCTGAGTAGCAACCAACAATTGGTATCAGAGCTAGGGTTTTGCATCTGTGTATTTGGTATTAGTTTAATTATGCCCATGTCATACATAATTTAGGCAAGATAATAGTAGGATGTGCTAACTTTGTGGATGCAGGATCCAACTATTATGGCTTATAGTTATTATGTGTGTGATTGGACCCTTGGACATGTCAAGGACATTTTATTCTGTGTGCATGATTGTATTATAAAATACAGAACGAGCTGTATTTTGTTTTATTAGGATTTTATTTTTTTGATCTAGTTACATGTACATTCTTTTTATGGAATATAGGATCGATGGATGTAAATTTTATTTTATGTTCAATCTAGTTTACATGTACATTCCTTCGAGGAATATAGGATCGAAAAATGTAAAATTCTATTTATGTCGCGGATCGAATCTTGCAAGGCGTGGAACCTTTTGAGGACCAGAGGCGCAGCGAAACAAGGAGCAAGATGGATGCGACAACTAGACCCGGTGGCGGTGGCCAAAGATGGCAGCAGCTAGGGTTGGCGACACACGGAGGACAGCAATAGATAAAAGCCATAATAGTTGAAAATTAATTTTTCTATTTATTGCTTTTTATGTTGTGTTGTGTGTGCTTGTTAGTATGCATGCTAAGTAGGCTAGAATAGTCAAAATTCCTCACTTTAAATAACTAAGTGGGAGAGAGATTTATTTTTAAATAAATTCCACGGTCTCCATTACTGGTTTATAAGTGATGCAACAAGCTTGCGCGTTGGCTCTGAGTGCCTTCCTCCATATCGGATGAGCTTGTTTGCAGATCACTAGCTTAAACTTCCATTTTGGATGACTATAGGAAGTTAATTAAGAGCGTGTGATCTTCCCCATCGGAAGGGGCACAATCTTATTAATGGACTTAGTGTCAAGTAATGGTATACACTTAGGCACGTCTAATAGTATCCTCCCCATCGGAGTCACTGCTATTGTTTGTGTGACCGAAGAAAACCAACTATTAATTTGTCAAATAAATAAGTTGACAAGATAATAAAATTAAAAACTCCACTTACAAATGTTTGATTTTGTATACGTCCACACAATCGTGGCATACAAAATTCACGGTGTTTGAGGTAATTTTATTTTGTCATAAAGATTTATTGACAAGATAATTAATGGGTAAAACCCTTCTCTTACAAATGTTTAAATTTTGTATACGTCCACACTATCGTGGCATACAAAATTCACGATGTTTGAGGTGTTGGTGAATTTAAATAATATTGTTTGAGGAATCAATGTTATTTTAAATTCAAAAAGTTTTGACCAAATATTTGATCAAAGACAGATCAACTATTAATTTTATTCGTCATAAAGTAAAGTTGACGAGATAATAAAATTAATGGATAAATTTTTTTTTGATTTTGTATACGTCCACACTATCGTGGCATACAAAATTCATAGGGATTTTAAAAGAATTGATCTTGACCAAATATTTTTGTGATTCTTAGGATTTAAAATGTTTGTCAATCCCCTAGTTGTTATACTATAGAAAAGACTTAGTAGTTCCAATTGTAATGATTGGAAATAGGACTTGGACATTAAGGTAGACTGTCTTCTTAGAACTAAGAACAATTTAGGTGTATTTAATTCATTAGTTGAAACATGTTTAGTGGTGTTATCTACCAGAACCTGGAGTGTAGATACAGATGCCATTAATCATGTTTACAATTCATTGCAGGGTTCTAGGAAATCTGACAACTAAATAAAAATAAAAACACCGTCCACATGGGCATTACTGCAGTGGGAGAGGTTTATTCTCTAATAGGAATAAAATATGGATTATTAGAAATTGTCTTTACATACTAAGTTTAGAAAGAACCTGATTTCAGTTTCTAAACTATTATAGAATAGATATTGTGTCTATTTTGATAACAAAGTTGTTATCAAGAAAAATAGGGAAGTTATCTATTCTGGTATGTTGGTTGACAATTTATAATCCAATAACTCCCACGATGCAACAAATGGAAATAAGTAACACATCTTCTAACTTTAAGAGAAAGCAACCTTCGGAAATGAACCAATTATATCTTTGACATCTAAAGCTAGGTTATATTAACTTAAGTAGGATTCATTGGTAGCTGATGAACTTTTGGGTTCATTAGTAGTGGAAATCTTTCCAACCTGCGAGTCTTACTTGGAAGGAAAAATAACCAAGAAGCTTTTAAGTCAAAGGGGTATGGAGCCAAAGATATGTTGGAGTTGGTTCATTCTGATTTGTGTGATCCTATGACTATCCAGGCAAGAGGTAGTATCGAATATTTCATCTATTTTATAGATAACTATTCAAGATACAAATACATTTACTTAATGTGCCGCAAGACTAAGTACTTTGATTAGTTCAAAGAGTACAAGGCTGATGCGGAGAAACGTCAAAGTAAAAGTATCAAGACACTACGGTGAGATCATAGTGGCAAGTACCTCTTGGGAGGATTTAGGAGTTACTTATCAAAAGTAGGGATTCAATCCAAACTAACTGCACCTGGTACACCCCTACAGAATGGTGTAGAAAAAGGAAGGTATAGGACTCTTATGGAAATAAGTAGATTGATGATGAGTTATTTGGAAAATTACCAAATTTATTTTAAGGATATACTCTGGAAATAGAAGTGAACATAGTACCTTCCAAAGTTAGAACTCTCTACTCATATAGAATTGCTAAATAGGCATAAGCCTATTTTGAAGCATATTCGGATTCGGGTAGTCCAGCACATATGCTGAAGAGAGACAATGATAAGTTAGACAGGAATTCACTTGTTTGTAAGTTATCCTAGAGAAATGAAAGTAGATTTATAGTCTTAAAAATCAGAAGGTCATTGTTAGCATCAATGATCGATTTTTAGAAAAGAACTATGTAATAAACCACAAGCCCATAAGTAAATTTGTTCTTAAAGAAATTATAAAGGACATGTCTAATCTAGTACCAACTGTACAAGATGAAATATCACAAGAAACTGCAACATGTATCACAATTGATACACAATTATAGACAGTGGCTCATCGTAGTGGGACGGTTGTCAAGCAAACCTAAAAGATTCATGTTTTGGGAGAGTTTTTGGACTTGATCCCAAATGAACATGAGTCTGATCCCGGACATATGATGAAGCACTCCAAGATAAAGATGCAGCATCTTGGCAAAGAGCAATTAATATAGAATTAGAATATATGTATTCTAATAAAATCTGGAAGCTTGTAGAACCACCAGATGGTGTAAAAACCATTGGGTAAAAATAGGTCTACAATAGGAAAAGATGGATAGACAGGAAGGTGAAAACTTTCAAAGCAAGGCTTGATGAAAAAGGAAACTTTTTCACTGGTAACCATGCTTAAGTCTATCTGGATTCTTTTATCTATTTGGCAAGTGGATGTCAAGACAACATTCCTTAATGGAAGTCTTGAAAAAAAGCATCCATATAAAGTAACCAGAAGAGTTCATTTCAAAGGGCAAAGAGCATCTTGTGTGTGAGCTCAATCAGTCTATGGACTGAGGCAAAGCTTCAAGGTCTTGGAACATCCGGTTTATCAAAGTAATCCAGACCTATGGATTTATTTAGTAACCGGATAAGTCTTGTGTATACAAAAAGTGTGATGGAAACGTGGTGGTATTTTTTGTACTATACGTAGATAACATTTTTGGTAGTTGGAAACAATATCAAAGTATTGTCAGAAGTAAGGGTATGGTTGTCCAAACAATTCGATATGAAGGACTTGGGAGAATGTATATATTCTTGGGATCAAAGTAATAAGAGATCGCAAGAAAAGAATATTTTATTTATCCCAAGCTTCATATATCAAAAAAATCCTTGCTCGTTTTAAGCATGCAAAACTCCAAGAAAGGTGTCTTACCTTTTTTAGCATGGAGTAACTTTATCTAAAGGGATGTCTCCGTAGACATCAAGTAGATAGAGGAAATGAAGGCAGTTCTTTATGCTTCGGCTGTCGGAAGCCTAATGTATGCTATGCACGAGATCAGAAATCTGTTTTGCCAAGGGCATAATTAGTAGATATCAAAGTAACCCTGGACAAGGACATTGGACTGCAGTAAAGCATATATTGAAGTACCTTAGTGGCATTAGAGATTATATGCTAGCTTACAAGGCAGTTATTTTGGTACCTGTGGATTGCACGGATTTTGACTTCCAGTCGGATAGGGACAATAGTAAGTCAACCTCGGGGTTTTGTGTTTACTTTAGGAGGTAAAGTCATAACTATGGAAGAGTGATAAGCATAGGTGTTTCTCTGGACTCCACCATAGAAGCTGAGTATATGGCAAACCTCTGAGGTAGTCATAAAAGCTGGATGACTCAATAACCTCAAGATAGACTTAGATATGATTTCTGGTTTGTCCAAAGATTATTACAATTTATTGTAATAATAGTGGTGCAGTAGCAAACTCGAAGAAACCATGAGTCTATAAGGCAAGTAAACACAATAGAGCGCAAGTACCACCCATTACGAGAAATCGTATAAACGAGGAAAAGTTGTTACCGCCTAGATTGCATCAGATGATGACCTTAAGACAAGAACTTTTGATGGGCATGTTGAAGGGTTGGGAATTAGATGTATGGCAGCAGATATGGAAGCTTAGTCTTTTAGTATAAGTGGGAGATTGTTAGGATGTATACTAAAAGCCTAGCTTTTCACTACAACAAAAACTGCAAACGACAACACCCCTACGACAACGGTTTTAAGAGAAAACGTTACGTATTTGCTCAAAGACAACAATTTTTGCCAAAACCGTTGTCTTTGAACTCCCCATTAAATATAAAAGACAACGGTTTTGGCAAAACTGTTGTCATTGAGCGATTTTTTTTTAAAACGACAACACTTTTTACAACGGTTTTATAAACCGTTGTCTTTATCCGCGTTTTTAGCAGCTACGACAACAGTTTTGAAAAAACCGTTGTCTTTAACTTTATTCGTTTCGTCATTTCCCTCTCTCCGTAAATCTTTTCGGCGCCTTATTTTCCCCTTCGCAATCCTGAACCCTAAGACATTTTTATTTCCCTCTCCCCATACCATCTCTTCACGCCATCCTGTTAACCGCGCGACAGTAAGGGGTGCCGTCTCCGTTGGATCTTCCTCCACGACGGTGTGCTCTCTTCTCATTTCTTGGTCAGTGGGTTTCTAAGCTCGACGAGTACCTTCCACTGCTGCTTCTTTGGCTCTTTGAATCCATATTTCGCACATGTTTTCTCTTCCAATCTATTCTGATCTTCTCTTTGCTAGCTTTCTTCCTTTTCCTTGCTGCTGTGGCTTTAGGGTTGGTTTCCCGCTCTTTGGTGGCCTTAGCTGCGGATTTGAGTGAGGAATGGGGAGTCATCGCGGGCGACGGAGCAGTGAGCGGATAGGGCCCGCCGCCAGGTGGTTGGGGGGACTTCTCGGCGGGAAGAAGACATGCGTCGGTGAGCTCCAGGCGGACCACAAGGAGAAGCGCAGATGGGGCTTCGGCAAGTCCTCTCTCTCTCTCTCTCTCTCTCTCTCTCTAGACTGCAGGAGCGATTGGTGAACACTACAGAGAGGTGTGGATCGGTGAACACAGTTTTGTAATCTGAGAGCAGCAGTGATTCGTCGACAGTTACAGGTAATTAATAATCCTTCTTCTGTCATCTTCTTCGTCACCGATTCCTTAAAATCTAGAGTTTGAGCTTTTGATCGAAATTTGATTTTTACTCTTTTGGAGGCCCATATTTGAGTTAATTTTAGCTTTTTATTCTCTTCGATTGCTGACTCTTGCCCTGTTGATTATTATTGAAATCTGGTTTACATTGAAGACGATTCCCTAATATGTTGGATCGGTTCGAAATTGATATTATCGCTCCGTGCCCAATTCATGCTTTCGTTATTTTTTTCTTCCTATATCAAGGAACTTTAGTTTGACAGTTATTTAACATATTCCTAAATGATTCTTATTTCTGTAGTTTTTTCCTTCCTGGATCAAATTGTTCTTATCTCTTACTTTATTTCCTATTCAGTATTATTTAGAGTGTTGTCCTTTACACCTTTAATATTCAGCAGTACTGTCACCCAGTTTGACTCAGACCAATATGCGGTATTCTAGCATAATCTACCAACTTTCATATGTACATACATTTTAAACAAATTTTTGACAGATTTTCAATCATCAAAGAAGCATTGCATTTGTCAGATAAGCCTTCTTTCTCATTGTATTGTAAGTTGTTATAAGTCGTTGCTCTTTTGTAGAATAATTTGATTTTGTGTACTTTTTTAGTGAGGGTTAGTTTGAATAATCAACTAATTTTAATTTTGATTTCTGATACAAGGATATGAATTTAAGGATTTCAGTTTATTATCACTAAAAACATACATATGAAAGTTAATGTTAGCAATACCAAAATATCTTTGAATATAATATTTAATATTAGTGTTTTAACTGTTGTGTGCTCCTTAATCAAATGCAAACAATATTATAGATAATGTTTGACAGTTCAAGCAATTAAGTTTGGTGTCGGAAATTATACCATTGGTAAGGAAAAGTATTATACAATTTGACAAATTGAATTAACTAAGGGTTTGATATCTATGTTCCTGCATATTTTATTTACCTTCTTGGTGTTCCCATTCTATTAAAATGCAAATAAATTTCCTCTACCTTTAAATAACACTTCAAAAGATGGCTGAACTTCATTTGGGATCATTTTGAATCATTTTGTAAATTCTATGGTTGATGATTTTCTTTTTATCCCTCTCTCATTTTAAAATCAATTCTGAATTCTTCTTTTCTTTAGTTCCTGTATCTACATCCAGATACTTTGACTGTAAGTGGCTCAGCTTATTGTCCTTTATCAAACACTTATTTTCTTGATGATTTCTGAGCCGAGTAAAATCATTGGTATAAGTTGGAAACTATAAAAGCAGGCAATAAGGGCTATGCTGTAGAGATTTTGGTTGTCACGTACAATCAACATACGGAGGATGTAGATGACCAATCAAAGTTTAGGATACTTCTGGTAAGTAGTATGAATTTACATCTGGTAGATATTTACATGGTGAAGTAATAATAGCATCAAGTTGTGCTAAATAAGAGGTACTAAACTTGGATATCCAAAGTAATTATGGTACTTTCTTTGCATCTAACTCATTTTCACAGTGAAGAGTTTATCTAAAATTTAAATATTCTAAAAGTGAAAAAAACTTAAAGTCATTCAAGTTGTATGATATCCTTTGCATGATGTTTAATGCAATTTTGTCAGATTTTAATGGTTCATATTTGTGACAGAACATTCCTTGTATTCCAGAGCTTTGGACAGCATGGGAGAGGACTTATTACCTTTGAGGTAGCTTGGCAACTACTTTCTATTTTAGCCAAAGAACATAATATGCAAAGAGTGGATCTTATGTTCATCCAAAAACTGCTGGATAGCCTTGTCATAAAGGTAACATAAAACAAGAACTTGAAAGAAACCTTTTGACAAATCATACAAATACTAAATCCTGAAATCACCAGTCATATGTTAGTTTTACACTTTTCTTAGATAAATTATTTTTAGATCTTTGTAATTTCAAGTCATACCAGAACTCTGAACTGGATGTACATTAGTCACCTGAAAATATCTTTTATTTTATCCCTCTCATTTTAAAATCAGTTCTAAATTATGCTTTTCTTTAGTTCCTGTATATGCTGTTAGTTTTTATTACATTAGTTCCTATTTTTAGACCATTAAGTCTAACTCCCTCACTAGTGAAGTATGAATGCAGGTGCACATGGTAGTTTCTTATGTCATTTTCTATAAAAGGTTTAAAGGTGATTGATATGGTGCACATGGAAGTTACCAAGATAACTCTAAGTTGGTTAAATTGCTTGTATTGCATAAGTTTTATTTCTTAGAGATTATAAGTTTGTATTGCATAAGTTTGTATTGAATAAGTTTTTCTCTTCCGTTTTATAGATATTGAGTGTTGTCCTGGAATTCTGGCAATCCTTCTCTCATGTCCAGATATTAGAGCTATGCGAAATATTTATTCTCTGGTTACAGTTCATGCAGTACTTACTACAATTCTCTTTTTTCTTATATTTTATATTTTTTTTTGATAAGTTTTGTTTAATTTTTCTCTTGTAGGTACGTAACTCGGGCAATTCATGAGGCTTGAGATTTTTGATGCAAGGAGTGAGCTTTGTTAGGTTCTATCTTACCTTGCTAATGTGTAAAAGCCATATGGAGAACAATAATGGAAAACATGTGATTTATGGTTTGATACTACTAAGTTTGATGAGTACAACTCATTTTTGTATATTTTAGCTGTCATATTTTGGATTTAGTTTTGTATTGGTGGTTGTTTATATTAAATAAAGATTGGTTGTTCGGTATTATCATGTTACATCATGAACATTAAAGACAACGATTAAAAACATTGTAAAAAGTACGTAACCACAACAGATTTTTTTTTGTAAAAAGTGATAAAAGACATTTGTTTTATCCGTTGTAAAATATATTAAAATTATATACCACAACTTTTATATCTATTGTAAAAAGAGTCTACCACAACGGTTTATATCTGTTGTCGAAATTATCTACCACAACGATTTTAAAACGTTGTCGTATCATTCGTAAATAAATTTTGAGCATATAAACAACAACGGATAAAAACCATTGTCGAATGTCTACAAAGACAACGGATTCAAAACCGTTGTCGTAGGGCAATACATTCTACAACACCCTCAGTTACAATGGGTTTTTGACCCTACGACAACGAATAATATCCGTTGTCATTTGCAGTTTTTGTTGTAGTGTTTGGTATAAACATTTATCTAGAAATAAGAATCACATTGGTCAAATGTCTATATTTACGATAAATGTAGTTGCTCAATTAATTTATATTGTAGATAACATGGTGTGTGGTGTCACACACAGAAGATCATGTTATCGGTTCCTTATAAATTATAAATAGTTGTTCACGACCAAGATGGAAAGGAACAAACCATTGGAAGGTCGTAGTGTAATTAGGTGTTAGTTTATCTTAACTATATAATTACACTAGTACACTTAGAGTGTATTGAGTAGGACCATTTGAGGTCGTTCCTTTTATACTGACTTTATGAAGGAACAAAGACCTCAGTTATTATGGGAGTGTGTGCTCTTAATCCTAATATAATAACAAGCACATATATTTGATATTTATTTCTTTAATTTATCAATGGGTGAGATTTAGTTCGATAAATCAATAAGCCCGATAAGTTGGGAAATGATATCACTTATAGTGTGTATTGTTGATTATAGAAGGAAACTGTGTCCTAGTGATCTAGGTTGAGAATGTCCCCAAGAGGAGCTCATAAGGATTGTCATGTTAAGTTCTACAGGTGGACTTAGTCCGACATGACGATGAAGTTGAGTGGTACTACTCTTGGAGCTAGATATTAATTAAGTGAGTTGTCAGTAACTTACTTAATTAGTGGACATTTGTTATCTTAAACACAGGGAGACTAACACACTCATAATAAGAAGGAGCCCAAAATGTAATTTGGGATTGGTGCGGTAGTTCAATAATAGTTCTCTAGTGGAATGAATTATTATTGATAAAATTAAGTTGTGTGTTCGGGGCGAACACGAGATGCTTAATTTTATCGGGAGACCAAAACCAATTCCTCCTCTCGGTCCATATCATAGCCTCTTAATTATAGAGTACTATACCCACCTATACCCACCTTCTTACCCATCCCATAGGGGCCGGCCAAGCTAGCTTGGAGACCAAGCTAGGGCCGGCCAAAGTTTGGTTCATGGGTGCTTCAAGGTGGCCGGCCCAAATTAAAATAAAAGGATTTTTATTTTTAAAATTTTTCTTATGTGGATAACATGATTTAAAAGAGAGTTTAAAAATTTAAATCTTTCCTTTTATAAGATTCTACAAAAGATTGAGAGAAGAATTAAATCTCTTTCCTTATTTGTAGATTAAAAGGTTGATTTTAATTTTGGTAAAAACTTTCCTTTTAACCATGTTCATGATTTAAAAGAAAGTTTAAAAAATTAATAATTCTCTTTTATTAGTTTCTACAAAAGATTAAGAAAAGATTTGATATCTTTCCTTATTTGTAGATTGAAAGGAGATTTTAATTTTTAGAGATAACTTTCCGGAAATTATCCACATGTTTAAAGAAAGATTTAATTTATAAAAATTCCTTTTTATTAACCAATCATGAAGGGAAAATTATTGGAGAAATTTTTTATAAATTTTCGGAAGAAAATAAGGAAGTTTTAATTTGTGTTTAAAATTTTATTTGCTTGGAGATTTTATTAGTGGCCGGCAATTGTAAATTGAATAGAGAAAATTGTTTTAATTAAATAAATTTTCCTTTTCAATGGCATAAGAATTAAGGAAGTTTTTATTAAATTTTCCTTATTTGCCAAGACCAAGGATTATAAAAGAGGGGGTAGAGGAGGCTTCATGGTGAACATCTCTATTTCTATTTTTCCTCTCTTTTCTCTTTGGGTGTGGCCGACCCCTTTCTTTCCTCTCCTCTCCTTTGTGTGGCCGAAACCTTCTCATGGTGGAGATAGCTTTGATGGCCGGATCTAAGAAGGAGAAGAAGGAGAGAAAAGAAGCCTCTTTTCTAGTATCCCTTGGAGCATTGGTGGTGGTTGAATCTCTTCATCCTTGGAGGTGCTCTTGTTGTGGCCGAACCTTGCAAGGAGGAGAAGAAGGTGCTTTGGTGGTTTCTCATCTCGGAAGATCGTTGCCCACACAACGTCCGAGATTAGAAGAGGAATAAAAGTATACTAGTATTTAATTTCCGCATCATACTAGTTTTATTTCTTTGTAAAAATACCAAATACAAGAGGCATATGATTCTAGTATTTCGAATTTGTTTTCGATGTTGTGTTCTTTTGTTTTTTTCTTTTCCTTGTGATTTGATTGTTCTTTTCGGTTGACCTAAAGTTATTTAAGGAAATTAAATATTAACTTTCCTTAAAAGGCTTTGTCTAGTCGGTGGTGGTTGTTCCCATATCCAAGAAGGTCATGTGCCTCGCCACGTCAGTACTGGGAGCCAATTTTGGAAACTAATATTTAATGAAATTAATAACTTAGGTGATTTGGATCGAACGTGTTAAGTTCCTCAAGAGATCCGAGTCTAAACCTAAAAGAACAAATAAATTAAACTTAGGATCAAACGTGTTAAGTTCCGCAGGTGATCCGAGTTTAATTTAAAAGAACACATGGTAGCTAGGAAAAGGTTCAGACCTTTGTACAAAATTTTTGTACAGTGGAACCATTAGGTTTTCCGAGTAGCAACCAACAAGATTAAGAATAGAGAAGATGTGTATGAAAAATGATGAAATGAGCTCTCTATTTATAGAGTTTTGATAGTAACAGACACTAAATCATAGCCATTGATTAAAAAACGGTCAAATGATCCTAATCGTTGAAAAAAATACCCAAAAAACCCTCCCAACGGCTACGAACTGCCGGTTTCCAACGGCTATGAACCGCCGGTTAACCGGCGATTCAAGTCGTTTAGGGGGGGGGGAAAAAAAAAATTTACGGCTGAATCGCCGGTTCAACCCGCCGGTTAATCGGCGGTTCGCCGGTTTTACATCGAATGAACCGGAACCGGCCCGGCAACTTGCCAGGTTGGTTCCGGTTCGAATCGGCGAACCGGGTCAACGGGCAACCGACCTGTTGACCCGGTTACGGGCCCGGGCCGGGTCCGGGCTAGACCCGGCCCGGGGTCGGGTCTACCAGTATGGGCCATGTTTCATTCAATAGTCTTGCCACGAGTGCTCGTGCCAGCTAGCACGGGTGCCCGTGCTAGCCAACACAGGTTGTGTTATGATCAGTGCATTCAACTAGAGGGCCTGTGACAACTAGTACAGGTCATACTCTGTAACGACCCGCCTTCTAACTGCTAGGCTGTAAGGCGAATCGCTACAGTTGTACTGCTGTACTGACTGTGCGGAAAACTGAGCTAATTTAAATTTTTGCTAAACTGATCAAAACTTAATGCTCTAGGTGTACCTAGGAGTCGTACACATGCTAAGGGAGATATCCTATACATCCCCAATGATCCGTTATCTACAATCAGGCATCTCAATCGATCCATGGATCGATTGGGCTGTCGGATCGATCCCGTGATTGATCCAGCTTGACACTGGCACGGTAGAAGGCTCTGGATCGGTCGGCAGACCGATCCACAAGCTTTCCCCTTTTCTTTCGCTTCTGTACACACCTGGATCGGTCTGCCGACCGATCCAGGACCTCACTGATCGGTCGGACTGACCGATCAGTGAGCCTCCATGCGTCTGCTTGCTGGGCGCAGCTGGATCGGTCTACCGACCGTTCCAGGAGCACCCTGATCGGTAGTAAACCGATCAGTGCACTTCCTATGTTTCTATTCACCTCTGGATCGGTCGGCTGACCGATCCATAACCCTTGCCAACTCTCTGTTCGTGCCTGGGTCGGTCGGCTGACCGATCCCCAACTCATTCCTGATCGGTCGGCTGACCGATCAGGGTTTCTGATTTCGAATCAGAAACTCTGATTTCAGCACTGGTTCGTGCCAAAACCTCCCACTACAACTATCTAATGTATAATAAACATTCTAGCAACATGTAGTAACAATTCTAACTTAAGCTAAAGCAAGGTTTACTGGTTCATGGCATTTTAAAAACTTGAAGTGCATGAAGATATGAATTCCCAAAGTTCTAATTGCTTAGACTTGCTAAGGTTCAAAAGTGCTTAAGACATGAAAACTGAACTAATAAACTGTAAAGTGCTAAAGTAAATACTAAATCCCCAGAGGGTCTTTTATTCCAGTTCCTTCCACACACATCCTCATCTGCATTGACCTCCAGCCTCCACTGCTAGTCCATTTTCCTTTTAGCTTAGTAAGAAATCATCTACCTCACAAAATCATGCATACGATGCAAATATGATTTTAAATCATGCTGTTTGAAAAATATACTGAATATGCAAGCATAGCATGGCATGGTATCATACAAAGCATGGCATAACATAAAAACTGAACATGCTTTAAACTGAACATGACATACTTATAAACTGAGCATAAAACTGAACTAATCATGCATATATCTAAATCTGTACATGAACTCGAATCATGTAAACTGAACCTGAACTGAACTGAAAGCTAAACTAGCGTTCTCATCACTGGTTTAAAATTTGAAAACTATACATATAATAGATGAAAATACTAAACATGTTGTTTGGGCCCGGCAACTGTACTTGCTGTGCGCGCATCCCTAACTAGACCCGGGTTTGCAAGTCCCGAATTTAGTAGGGTCTACTAGGTTATCTGAACCTAGCGACTAACTGGGTTATCTGAACCTTACTAGGTTATCTGAATGTAGGGATGACTGTGGGAGTCCAACCCAATGGATATCTGATCCAGTACAGTGCCAACTGAATAAAAGTAAAATACTGAATACTGTTTTATTTTACTTTGCTGTTCTAGGTTATCTGAACCTAGAGCTAGGTTATCTGAACCTAGAGCTAGGTTATCTGAACCTAGAGGCTACTGTGGGAGCCCACCCAATGGATATCTGATCCATATAGCTGTAATAACTGATAATAAACTGAATAAAATGTTTCTAATACATTTTACATACTGTTAGGACGCCTACTGGTGCATCCTTCTGAACTGGGCATTCTACCGAATGCTTGGTATGCACTTAAAGCACACCCTAAAATTGAAAACTGTAAAACTACTGAACTAACGCTAAAATTAACAAGCGAGAGCAATTATACTGCAGGTGAGGGGTTTCTTACCTCCTGTTCGTAATTTCTTACGATTCTATTCGCTAGAATTCCGGTGGAGATGACTTCTCGACGATCCGCTCACGTCTTCGCGTTCCTCTCGCGGAGAAGAACCTCTTTCGTGTTGGAGTCATCGCCGGAAGGTGAACCGATGGACCTTGGGCTTGGTGTGCCGTGCGTGAGGAAGAGGAGAAGGGAAAGTCGGCGTGAGGTTAGGGAAAAGAAAAGTGGCGTGAGCGCTAGGGTGAGGAGGAAGGTCACGAACCAAATAAAAATAACCAACCCAACTTAAATTTCTAATTTATATTAAGTGGTTCAATTGAACCCAACTCTAACATAAATATATTTGGTTCTCCTTTCTTTCAGCACGGCCCTGCTGGGTTCACCGGTTACTAATCTTATCCGTAAACCATAGGTCTCGGGTTCGATTCCCGCCTAAGCTATTTTACGGTTCTAATTATTTTTGCTACTTCCGATACTCGGAAAATTCCGGAAAAATATCTAAAAATTCTAGAAAAATCATAGAATAATTATAAAATGAATTCAGGAATTTTTCGGGCTTTACAATCCCCCATACCTTATAAAAAGTTCGTCCCCGAACTTAAAACAATTCTGGGTACTTCTGCCTCATGCTGGCCTCTGTCTCCCAAGTCGCCTCTGCTGTTGTGTGATTTTGCCAGCTGACTTTGACTAATGGTACTTCCTTGTTCCGTAATTTCTTTACTGCTCGGTCTATTATCTGAATAGGCCGACTGTCATAGCTGAGATCATCACGGACCTGTACCAACTGGGGCTCAATCACCTGGGTGGCGTCTGGAATATGCTTCTTCAGCATGGAGACATGAAATACGTTGTGGACGGCTGACATCTCCTGAGGTAGCTCTAGCTCATATGCTACCTTGCCCACTCTCTTCGTGATAAGGTATGGTCCCACATATCTGGGAGCTAGCTTGCCCTTCTTCCCAAAACGCATGACTCCCTTCATGGGAGCTACTCTGAGGAAAACTGTATCCCCAACTGAAAACTCTAGGGGTCTGCGTCGTGTATCGGCATAGCTCTTCTGACGGCTCTGTGCTGTCTCTATCCTCTGGCGAATCTGCTGTATGGCTGCTGTGGTATCTGCTACTAGATCTGTGCTCTAGTTCCTTCTGCTCACCACTCTCATACCAGCAGATTGGTGATCTGCACCTCCGCCCATAGAGTGCCTCATAAGGTGCCATGCCGATAGTGGCCCGATAACTGTTGTTGTATGCAAATTCGCTAGACTCAGATATTTGCACCAACTTCCCTTGAAATCTAGGGCACAAGCTCTGAGCATATCTTCGAGTACCTGATTTGCTCGCCCGTCGACCATCCGTCGAGGATGGAAAAGATCAATTTTAACGGGTGCCCATAGTGATCGTACACACTTCCGTAAGTGTGATGTAAATCTCTTGTCTCATGCGATATAATGGTTCGTGGGACTCCATGCGACCGACAATCTCCTTGAGATACAACCGAGCTAGCTCCATGAAATAGGATATTCTAATAGCTAAGAAGTGGGTGATTTAGTCAACCTGTCGACTATTACCCAGATGGCATCAAAACCATTCGTGGTTACGGGTAATCCCACTATGAAGTCCATAGAGATATCCTCCCACTTCCATTCTCGGAATCTGGATCGGTGCAGAACTCCTCTCGCCGATGTTCGCCTTAACCCTCTGACAAGTTAGACAGATGCTGACGTATCTGGCGATATCTCGCTTCATCCCAGGCCACCAAAATCGTTTCTTTAGATCCTGATACATTTTGGTGGAACCAGGATGCATCGCATAGGGAGTCCTGTGAGCCTCGTCTAGAATCTGTTTTCGTAGTTTCTCCTGATCTGGAACACAAAGTCTGTCACCACAGTACACTACCCCACTGGCGGACACTCTGAACTCTCCATTTTCTGATTCTGCTAACCCTTGCTTGATTTCAGGATCCTGCTCCTGAGCTGTCTGGATATCATCAAGCAAGATAGATGCTAAGGACATAGTGGAAAGCTGTCCGACTATAAGCTCGAGACTAAAGGTTGTAATCTCCTTCCTTAGGGGTGGTGACATAGCTGCTAAAGATAATAAGGTAGCGTTGGACTTCCTGCTGAGTGCGTCTGCTACCTTATTAGCTTTCCCTGGATGGTAGAGGATATTTATATCATAATCCTTGACCAGCTCTAACCATCTGCGCTGTCGCATATTCAGATCCTTCTGAGTAAAGAAATACTTCAGACTTTGATGATCTGTATACACTCTGCACTGAGCTCCGTACAAATAATGTCTCCAAATCTTGAGAGCGAACACCACTGCTGCAAGCTCAAGGTCGTGAGTAGGATAGTTCCTCTCATAATCCTTGAGTTGTCTGGAGGCATAGGCGATCACCTTGCCTTGCTGCATCAGTACTGCTCCTAATCCCAATTTAGAGGCGTCACTGTAGATGTCGAAGCACTGGTCAATCTCCGTTTTAGTTCGCTGAAGCTGTTCTCGCAATCCTCTGTCCACTGAAATTTCTTGTTCTTCCTGGTGAGAGCTGTCAGTGGGGAGGCTATCCTGGAGAAGTCCTCTACGAATTTCCTGTAGTAGCCTGCTAATCCCAGAAAGCTTCTGATTTCACTGGCGTTCCTGGGTCTCTTCCAGTTACTTACTGCTTCTATTTTGCTGGGATCTACCATAACATCATCCTTGGAGATGATGTGACCTAGAAAGGCTACCTGGTCTAGCCAAAATTCACATTTTGTGAATTTGGCGTACAGCTGGTTCTGCTGAAGGATCTGCAAAACGGTCTTCAGATGCTCTGCATGGTCCTCCTGAGTGCCTGAATAGATAAGAATGTCATCGATGAACACGATGACAAACTTGTCTAAGTATTCTCTGAATACTCTGTTCATGAGGTCCATGAAAGTAGCTGGAGCATTTGTCACGCCAAAAGGCATGACTACGAACTCGTAATGTCCGTATCTGGTCTTGAAAGCTATTTTAGGTATATCACCTTTCTTGACTCTAACCTGGTGATATCCTGATCTGAGGTCAATTTTAGAGAACACTGTGGCTGTCTATGCATAAGCGCATGCTTCCATCCTTCTTGTTCACGAACAACACAGGTGCTCCCCATGGTGAGTGACTAGGGCGTATGAAACCCTTGTCAAGAAGGTCCTGTAATTGCTCCTGAAGTTCCTTCAGTTCTGCTGGAGCCATGCGGTACGGTGCCTTGGAAATTGGATTTATGCCGGGAATGAGCTCTATCTCAAATTCAATCTCCCTGTCTGGTGCTAAGCCTGGTAGCTCTTCAGGGAAGACTGCTGGGTAGTCACAAACGACTCGAACCTCTGATAGCGGTTGGTTCTTGTCCTGGCTGGTGTTGACTACATTTGCTAAAAATCCCATGCATCCTGAATCCATTAGCTGCTGTGCTTTCAGTGCTGAGAGAAACTTCCTGACTTTTCTCTTTGATTTTCCTATGAACTCAAACTGTACTCCTGCTTCAGGTTGGAATATGACCTTCTGTTTACGGCACTTTATAGAAGCGCCGTATCTGATCAGAAAATTCATTCCAAAGATGACATCGTAGTCAGTCATTTCTAGCACTATCAGATCACCAAAAAGTTCCCTGTCTGCTATAATGACTGGCACTGCTCTGAGCCAGTGAGTAGATGTCATAATGTCTCCTGAGGGTAGTGTTGTCAGAAACTGACTATTAAGTACCTCTGGAGGTGTTGCTAATTTCTCGGCAAATGCCCTGGATACATAAGAGTGGGTTGCCCCAGTATCGAATAAGACAATTGCATTATGCTGTAAAATATTGATCTGACCTGTGACAACTATCGAGGCATTTGCTATGTCCTCTCTGGTCAGTGAGAAAATCCTGGCATTTGTGTTAGCTGTGGGGGCTTCTAATCTGCCCTGACTGATCTGTGGACCATCTAAGGCTGCATACATCTGGTGTAGCTGCGCTGGCTGAGCTCCATACTGTAGGAGGTTGAGGAAGACTCGTCTTGTTCGGCATTGCTTAGCCATGTGCCCTTCCTGTCCACATTCAAAACAACCTCGCATACCCTTGCAAACTCCTGGATGATGTTTCCACAAGTAGTACATTTGGGATGTCCGGAATGTTTTCCAGTGGTCCTCCTTTTGGGTCACCGCTTGCCTTGCGTTTCCCCTTCCAGTTGGAGCTATGTCCTGTTGTTTCTGAGTACCTGAGCTAGCTTGTCCTTGGGCTCTGTGGAAACCGCCTGCTGGGTGTCCCTGATAGTGCTCGGTGATCGAGCACTACTCACTAGCTCCTCGTGGTTTGTGGCCTATGTGCGCCACCACCACATTCATTGCGATCTCGGTCCGAGCATCTTCATCAAGCGTACTCGTTCCTTCTCGAGGCGACTAGTTCGGACACGACGGGCCAACTGTTGAATTTCTTCACGGCCTCCTGAATCGATAGGTTGACGAAATTCTGTAAACTCGTCATAGTGTCGGTTCGTGACTTGCATGTGAAAGAATTCCTCGAAGAATTCTTTCTCGAAGTTGGCCCATGTCATCTGATTTACTGGCCACTTCGATTTAATCCGCTCCCACCACATGCGTGTGTCTCCTGTTAAACAGAAGGAGGCACACTTCACCTTTTCGTGCTCTGGCCAGTCTAGAAGCTCCATCGTGCTTTCCAGTGTTTTAAACCATGCATGAGCATTCCATGGTTCGCTGGTGCCTAAGAAGTTCTCGGGCTTAATTCTCTGCCACTGAATAAGGTAAGCTTCTCTCTTAGCCCCTGCTACTGGGGCCACTGGGACTGGTACTGCAGGCTGAGCTGGTACTACCTCTGTGATTACTGGAGTCGTGAGGTTCGGTACTGGAGTGACTGGGGGAGTAGTCTGCTGGTTAGCCTTTAAGGAGGCTATCTCCTGTTGCTGATCAGCTAACTGCTGCTGTAGCTGAGCCACTAGTGCTGTAAGGCACTGCCTGCCTCATGCTGGGGCTCAGCCGCTGATGCTTTCTTAGCTGGACGTCCTCGTACCATTTTCTAGATAGCAGAGAACATATGTATATAACTAGGCTATCATGTTATAGTTAACTACTGGTAACATGTTAAATACTTTCACTGTAAACATGAATTAATTAACTACCAACATGAGAGCAAACATGGAAGCACATATAACTGATATGAAAGCTGAAAATAAAACTGAGTGAGAGATGTTCTTACTTGGAAGCTGTAGGCACAATGCTGATGTGTGTGTAGGAAGTATGGAACACTGCTCTGATACCACTCTGTAACGACCCGTCTTCTAACTGCTAGGCTGTAAGGCGAATCGCTACAGTTGTACTGCTGTACTGACTGTGCGAAAAACTGAGCTAATTTAAATTTTTGCTAAACTGATCAAAACTTAATGCTCTGGGTGTACCTAGGAGTCGTACACATGCTAAGGGAGATATCCTATACATCCCCAATGATCCGTTATCTACAATCAGGCATCTCAATCGATCCATGGATCGATTGGGCTGTCGGATCGATCCCGTGATCGATCCAGCTTGACACTGGCACGGTAGAAGGCTCTGGATCGGTCGGTAGACCGATCCACAAGCTTTCCCCTTTTCTTTCGCTTCTGTACACACCTGGATCGGTCTGCCGACCGATCCAGGACCTCACTGATCGGTCGGACTGACCGATCAGTGAGCCTCCGTGCATCTGCTTGCTGGGCGCAGCTGGATCGGTCTACCGACCGTTCCAGGAGCACCCTGATCGGTCGGTAAACCGATCAGTGCACTTCCTATGTTTCTATTCACCTCTGGATCGGTCGGCTGACCGATCCATAACCCTTGCCAACTCTCTGTTCGTGCCTGGGTCGGTCGGCTGACCGATCCCCAACTCATTCCTGATCGGTCGGCTGACCGATCAGGGTTTCTGATTTCGAATCAGAAACTCTGATTTCAGCACTGGTTCGTGCCAAAACCTCCCACTACAACTATCTAATGTATAATAAACATTCTAGCAACATGTAGTAACAATTCTAACTTAAGCTAAAGCAAGGTTTACTGGTTCATGACATTTTAACAACTTGAAGTGCATGAAGATATGAATTCCCAAAGTTCTAATTGCTTAGACTTGCTAAGGTTCAAAAGTGCTTAAGACATGAAAACTGAACTAATAAACTGTAAAGTGCAAAAGTAAATACTAAATCCCCAGAGGGTCTTTTATTCCAGTTCCTTCCACACACATCCTCATCTGCATTGACCTCCAGCCTCCACTGCTAGTCCATTTTCCTTTTAGCTTAGTAAGAAATCATCTACCTCACAAAATCATGCATACGATGCAAATATGATTTTAAATCATGCTGTTTGAAAAATATACTGAATATGCAAGCATAGCATGACATGGTATCATACAAAGCATGGCATAACATAAAAACTGAACATGCTTTAAACTGAACATGGCATACTTATAAACTGAGCATAAAATTGAACTAATCATGCATATATCTAAATCTGTACATGAACTCGAATCATGTAAACTAAACCTGAACTGAACTGAAAGCTAAACTAGCGTTCTCATCACTGGTTTAAAATTTGAAAACTATACATATAATAGATGAAAATACTAAACATGCTGTTTGGGCCCGGCAACTGTACTTGCTGTGCGCGCATCCCTAACTAGACCCGGGTTTACAAGTCCCGAATTTAGTAGGGTCTACTAGGTTATCTGAACCTAGCGACTGACTGGGTTATCTGAACCTTACTAGGTTATCTGAACCTAGGGACGACTGTGGGAGTCCAACCCAATGGATATCTGATCCAAGAATAAAAGTAAAATACTGAATACTGTTTTATTTTACTTTGCTGTTCTAGGTTATCTGAACCTAGAGCTAGGTTATCTGAACCTAGAGGCTACTGTGGGAGCCCACCCAATGGATATCTGATCCATATAGCTATAATAACTGATAATAAACTGAATAAAATGTTTCTAATACATTTTACATACTGTTAGGACGCCTACTGGTGCATCCTTCTGAACTGGGCATTCTACCGAACGCTTGGTATGCACTAAAAGCACACCCTAAAACTGAAAACTGTAAAACTACTGAACTAACGCTAAAATTAACAAGCGAGAGCAATTATACTGCAGGTGAGGGGTTTCTTACCTCCTGTTCATAATTTCTTACGATTCTATTCGCTAGAATTCCGGTGGAGATGACTTCTCGACGATCCGCTCACGTCTTCGCGTTCCTCTCGCGGAGAAGAACCTCTTTCGTGTTGGAGTCGTCGCCGGAAGGTGAACCGATGGACCTTGGGCTTGGTGTGCCGTGCGTGAGGAAGAGGAGAAGGGAAAGTCGGCGTGAGGTTAGGGAAAAGAAAAGTGGCGTGAGCGCTAGGGTGAGGAGGAAGGTCACGAACCAAATAAAAATAACCAACCCAACTTAAATTTCTAATTTATATTAAGTGGTTCAATTGAACCCAACTCTAACATAAATATATTTGGTTCTCCTTTCTTTCAGCATGGCCCTGCTGGGTTCACCGGTTACTAATCTTATCCGTAAACCATAGGTCTCGGGTTCGATTCCTGCCTAAGCTATTTTACGGTTCTAATTATTTTTGCTACTTCCGATACTCGGAAAATTCTGGAAAAATATCTAAAAATTCCAGAAAAATCATAGAATAATTATAAAATGAATTCGGGAATTTTTCGGGCTTTACATACTCAAGCAACCAAACTAGTCATGGGCGCCCATGCCCGCAGGCACAACCTGTGACCGCCCTTGCTTTGAAGCCACTACGCCCAACATGATCGCCCGTGCCACCCAACACTGCTCGTGTCAGGCGATTGCTCCTTGGCATAGGTCGATCACACCTCTTTGATTAGGGAGCTTGACCTAGGGTCATTTAAGGGCACCAAGAAAGCTTTAGGAGGTGATCTAGAGTCGATCCAACACCATTTGCACAAGGAAGGAAGATCGAGAGCAACTTGGTGGAGGATTCAACACATTGAGCCTAAGCTTTTCTCTTCTTTCTCTGAATTTCTAAATTTGATTCGATTTGTAATCGACTGAACATGTTTTGTGAATGTAACCCCGTTTCTATGGGGTAAACTCTTGATTCTAGAATTAGGGATTATCCCTTTGTGATGTAAGCACTATTATGAATGATCTATGCATGTTTGTGTTGGGATATATAGCAAATTAAAACTCAATGAAAATTAATCCCTCCAGAGATCCATATGAATATAGAACTACTCTAGTGAATATGATTGTTATCTTTGATACATGAACAATCCTTACAAGACTGCTAGTCCGACCGATCTAAGCGTGATCAGAATGTTTGTGTCTCTACAGTATCCACATGAGCACGCGTTCATTCCATGAACTTAGAAATTTGGAGAGTCTCACATACCTTTTCCTTCTTGCTAGAGATGGCTATTTAAGGTGGCAATCCAAGAAGAAGTTAACTCTTCATGTTCTTGCTAACTCTTCACCTTCTTGCCCTCTTTAAAGAGATGACTATTTAAGGTGGAAATAAAGAGATAACTATTTAAGGTGACAATCAAAGAAGAAGCTAACTCTTCACCTTCTTGCTAACTGTTCACCTTCTTACTCTTTTTAAAGAGATGGCTATTTAAGGTAAAGATCAAAAATAAAACCCAACCATTAGGATTTCTTGTAGTGTGCTTTCTAGTTTGGTTGGGTTTAAAAGAAAGAACAAGAATATTGGATTAACTCTTTAAACCAATAAGCCTTTAAGATCTAATAGGATTAACCCATTATTCCAATAAGTTCAAAACCTAATTAGATTAACTTATTATTCCAATAAGCTTAAGGTTTGAAACCATAAAATAAACCTAACTCCAAATCAACATACTCTCTGTGTGTGACCCATTAGGTTCTCGTAACATTGACAATGTTTCTAAAACTATTTTAGATACATAAACAATGAGTAACATTTAGTAATGCATATTGCTACCCAAGTGACGAGAATGTCGAGATCTAATCTAACATATTTGTGACCATTATCTCGTATAACTCATTCCTTTTGTCATTGATATCTAGATTGATTCATGAGGTATAGATCATGTCATCCTCTCATCAATTTATATGTTTCTTGATATCTAAATAGACTCACTTAACCAAATAAGTTTAATATCTCATATTAACTTATTTGAGCATGGTTATGCATTTTAGTTATCCTACTCAATCAAAGGGCCTACAGATATCTCTTCCATTATATGGAAGGGATAAATCCTATCTACATCACTTATATCCCTCTATATAGCTCATTTCATACCAAGTGAACGACTTTATAGTCTATCGTGTTACAGGTGACGTTTGTCGATGCCAAAGTACACAACTCCTTATGTAGAGAATCATAGTAACTTCAGGTCTAAGGACTATTTATACTAATAGTTACTATGAGAATATTTATGACACTCATATAGCAATCCATGAAACTTCTCATGGTGGGTCAATTCAATACATATTCTCTAAAACATACCCATGTGTCAACTTGATATTTTATATCCATGACTTATGAGATCAAGTCATCGGTTAACCTACAGCTAGTCTCAATGCATTAATATTACCCTTGTTTATTAACACTTGACTAGGAATATTTAAGAGTAGTATTATATATATATATACACACACACACACACACACATACACAACCAATTGATATGTTATAGATTAGAATCTACTGTTCTAGGATATTATTATATTTATTCAGCTAGTACAAACATGAAGCAAATATAATAACCAAAATATTACCTTTTATTGATAAATATGAGACAATATGCCCTAAGTTAATTAACTTATGATTGACTCTTAGGGTTGACACTAACAGTTTGATCATTCTATTTCTATGATGTGTTGATTAGTGGTTCGGATCTACTATGTAGACATGATCTTAATGTCAAAAGCATGAGATTTGTATTCCACGGGGATTCTGGGATGAATCGAGAGGAGAACCCTATCCTCTGACCTATAGACAACCGAGACGCGGAGAGTCAGCTACAAGAGTATACCGGTATGCTGCAAGAAACCCTAGGCTAACATAGAGTTTAATGGATCAATCCTAATTCATTGTTACATAGTAGGAGAATGATCATTTAGGGGTTGTGAGATCTCATGACAAGATCCCCTTAGGAAATGATCTCTAATTTCGACTATTCTAAAAGTATGCGATAATTGAAATTGATACACCTGTGTAGTTCTAAAAGTTTACATCAGATATAAAGGGTAGTCTACCTGCACAAATTACCATTGAGAATAGAAATTCAAACAAAAGGTAAGTGTTTACTAACAATATGGTAAAACTAAAATCCTAGAATTGCAATTCACTACTACCTTCTACTGCTTTTCTTCTTCCTTTCTATTGCTTCTTGACCCAACATTCTCTCCCTTTCACTCTCTTCTCTTCACAATATCTAGTTTTTGACACTCTACAATCACGATTACTCTAGACTATCAAATTTAGATAGTAGGCTAGTACTTGATCACCAGTCACTGTGGATTCTATCTTTTATTACTTGACGACACAACCATGCACTTATGGTTTACACACATCACTGCTATAATATTAAGTCTATGTTGCAGCAACTATAGAATTGTAACAGCTACAACGTGATTGAACAAGTCAAGATCACGTTGTAGTAGTTATGGTTCTGAACTTGCTACAACAAACAATGCCATGTGTAATCTGAAAGTGTATTACTTGTAATTCTTTAAAACTGTATAAACAATACTCTAAGAAACTGAAAATAATACTCATGTGAAACACCAATAATAAGTTATTTGAATAAAATATGATACAATCAAAATAATATCATAACAACAACTAGAAACTATTTTTTTTTACAAACATACATTTTAAAATTGTCATTAATCTTTTGAAATGACATTTTCAAATTGTCTTGCCTTGTTTTTGTCTGTCATAATTTTATGTCCAATCCTAAATCTATAAGCTTTCATTTTAGTTTGTCTAAATTTTATCAATCTCTTAAACATTAAACTCTCTGCATAGTGCATCACATGAAAAACACAATCTAACCTACAAGCTAAAGTTTTTTAACCTGTAAGAATCTAATTGCAATCAAGAATATGAAACATAAACAAATACTTACGATTTAACTTGTGTGAGGCCATTTACTTGAATTAATTTAAACTTTCTTGAGGAAATAGGTGCTAACCCTCAATAACAGAAGTAAAAGTATGACCAATTTAAATTCATAAAAATTTCACCTGCATCGAAGTGTAATCAATACATATCAAAAGCTTATTGTAATAGAATATAGGACTGAATACTTACAGTTTTCTCAAACATAGAAGTTTAATTTTTTGTAGCACCGAAAGAGTTATAATGAATAAATTGACCTTCTTCAAGACCTATGACCAATAGATGCCAATGATCATCTTGATTATTAAGAGAACAAAAGATATATCTAATGGTCTTATCTTCGTCAATTTTCACAATTTATTCAAATTCTTGGGTATGCATCATTGAAAAAATATCTTTTGTAAAGAAGAATAATTATCAGTGGATTATATGCAAAAAAAAATAACATTAGTTTAATTAGTCAAATACTTATAGCAAACCCAACCTTATAAAATATGGATGGGTAGTATGGTGTATCTGAGATTTTGACTTCATTTGCTATAATTGTAAAATATGCGTTTATGCATTCGCCATGGGTATATTGAGTCCAATCAAATACTATCATGAAAGATTATATATCTAATGCAAAAGAAGAGTTGAACCATACTAGAAGCAATGTAACCCTACATAAACAAACAAACAAACACCTTATAACAAATTATAAAATAAAGAAAAAATTATCACTATTATTATTATTGAATAATATTCATGGCTGCTACATTTGTAGCAGCTATAAAAATTATATGTGATATAGCAACTTCTAAACATGTAAGTGGTTTTAGCATGTTTTTAGTGTTGATAGTAAAATTTAACAATCAAATTTAGTATTCTCAATATAACATGGCATAGAAGAAAACAGTATTATCTTTGTTTTAATAATACACTTATTGAAATTTTAATAAATTTCTCATCATTGTTGTAGCAATACATATTTATGCAACTATGCTACTTGTAGGATCATTGCGCTAGAGGGGGGGGTGTGAATAGCGCTCGTGGCTTTCATATTTGTTTAAAATCAATTGGAGTAAAATGCGTAGTGGAATAAAGGAAGGGACGAAAAGAAACAATGCTAACAAATCCAAGTTTTACTTGGTCCGGAGCTTGTGCCGACTTCTACTCCAAGGCTCACATGTGAGAGTTAATCAAAAAGTTACAAAAGTGAATTACAATTTAGAACAAGTAACTTTTAAAATTAAGCAATACCGACACCTTAGAAAAGAAACTTGGATGTAGTCATCGTTGTTGTAGCTTTTGGGCATCGTGGAGGTATTTTTTGAGTAGCACATAGAAGCGGAAGTTGTTCAAAATATTATACCTGAGGTGTTGGTCGAATCCTCTTTTTATAGCCCACTCTGGGCATCTAGAACCTCCCCTGGGCGCCCCCACAAGGCTAACGTGGTGTGCACTTGTTGAAACTCCATCCGGTAAGAGTTATCCACCTCCAAGAGCTTGGACCACCCTTGGACGCCCGGACCATGACGTAGCCTCGCTAGTCAGTGCTCTCCAGCTCGGTGTATCGATCATCTTTTGGTAGTCCGGGCACCTATACCAAGATCCCAGACCACGAGGGTGCTTGGCTAGGCACCTCACCCAGCCTACTGCTCCGGCGAAGGCTTCCTGGGTGCCCGGAGCAACTCCGGGCACCCAGACTCTATGCGCCCGGACCATCATTTTGCTAGCTTCTTCTTCCTATAAATAAGGTTAGTCCAGACAATAATATGTAAAGAATGATAAATTTTGACAACCTTCAGGCTGTCTGATCCTGACTTTGAGTTTCATAAAAACTCTAGATCGGACTGATGCCTACTATTCCCTCTTCGGGAAATGTATCCTCACCTACTCCTCTCAAGAGAGATTACCTTTTACCAGATTAGTCCTCCAGACCGTATAGACTTTTGCTCAGTGTCTGAGACTTTAGGACATTCAAGCTGAATGTCTGATCCATGACTCATCCAATCTTTCACTTGGTGTCCACGACCCCCAAGATTTTCACCTAAAGTCATCGACTCTAGGATTTTATTTAAAGTCCTCGACCTGCCAAAACTTTACCCAGTCCTCGGACCAGGACTTCATTACCTAACCACAATTAAGACTTTCCACCTACCTAGCCTAAATTAGGACTTTTCTGCACACTCAGTCACACTTGTTAGATCATACGATAGCTTAACTTTGAACCCTTTGCCATAATCAAAACTTACGTTCGATCATTTGGTGCACCCTGCACTAACAATCTCCCTATTTTTGATTATGGCAACCTAGTTCAAAAGTTAAGTAAAAATATACAAAATAGTAAGGCATGAAGAACAAATAACAAGTAAATTTTTAAGTAATATTTTTCAAGGTAAAAATAAAATATTACTCACTCCTCCTTAAGTATTGCTTTTTCTTAAAATAAAGCATTTTACTTTACTTTTAATACCTTTCTCTCCCTTTGATATATATCAAAAATGGCTACTAAATAGAGAGAGAAAAAATATATTTTAAATTTGAAAGGTTAACCTTTTAATTTCCTTCAAGCCTCCCCTAAAAGTAGTACTTAACTTTCTCTTCAAAAAATATGTTTACTTTGAAAAAAACTTAGCTAAATACTTAGCTTTGAAAAGAGTTTCTTTTAAAAGAATTTCTTTGAAAAATACTTAGCTAAATACTTGACTTTTGATAAAGAATTTCTTTTGAAATTTTAAATAAGTAATTGATTTTGAAAGAGTTTAACTTATAAATCTTCTTTTGAAAAGGAGCTTAATTTGTGAAAATATTTTTCTCTCCCAAAAAAATTTTAAGTAAATTGTTTAGGTTGTAGGGGGCAGTGAGCTTAAGTAATTCAATTGATGCCTAGATTAATGACTATGATCCTAGAGTCCAAGCATGGAAAATTTAATTATCATATGCTTTTTTGATTTTTCATCTTACCTATTCTATGTTATCAAACATGTCCACCTTATGAGGTTGTTTGAGATGGAGTTAAGTTAATTTTGAAGTTTATTATCTCTGACTTTGAAAAATATTTAAGTTTAAAATTTGAAAATTATTAAGTCTAAATTTGAAAAATTATTTAATTTAAAAATATTTAAGTTTAAATTTTAAAAATTATTAAGCCTAAATTTGAAAAGTATTTAATTTCAAAATATTTAAGTTTAACTTTTGAAAATTTAAATTTGAATACCAAAATACTTAAGTTTGAATTTGTAAAAAGTATTTTAAATTTGAGTTTCAAAATAATTAAGTTTGAATTTTGAAAATATATTTAAGTTTCAGTTTTGAAATTTTTAAGTTAAAAAAATAAATTTGAATTTTAGAATATTTCAGAATATTTAAGTTTGAATAATTAAATTTTGAATTTTGAAACTTTTAATTAAGATTTTAAAATTAATTAAAATTTAAAAATTAATTATGAATTAAAAATAATTAGGATTTTGAAATTAATTAAAATTTGAAAATTTATTATAAATAGAAAATTAATTAACATTTGAGATTAAATTCTGAAGATTAAATTAAGTTTAATTTGTTTCGATTTAAATTTGGTTAATTTGAATTATATTTACGTTGATTAAGTTAGGTTTAAGCTTTAATTAACTAATTTTAAACCTAAATCCATATCACTCTTTTCTAGATTGTCAATCAGAAAACCTTAGAGCATCCATAGTGGGAGCGGAGCTCCCACTGTGACGTGACATAAATGAGAAACCTCGCTCCCATAGTGGGAGGGAGGTTTCTCACTTTGCATGACGAAGCGGCTCTGTGGTTACGGAGTCGCTTCGTCGTGTTTTTAAATTTTTTTTTTATATTAATTTTTTTTAATAATTATAAAAAATAAAATACAATGGCCAGAATAATAGCCTTCGTGTGTTATGCCGTTGAACAACGACTATTTTAGTTGTTGTTCAATGGTTAATTTTTTTTTTTTTTATAAATACATGATCGATTTCATATTTTTTCATTCATCTCCTTGTTATCTTTGCTTTCGATTTCTTTCCTCAACTCTTTAAATTTTTCAACCATAAAAATATCTTGATTTATTTCAAATGACTCAAAATCCAGATCGATCTATGCTCCATGAATTCTGGAGAAATGAATTGGCGGAAGATGCGGAGGATATAGATGAACGAAGAATGCTCCAACTATATGAGCAGTGACAAACGGTACGTCAAAGAGCTCAAAGTTCTTCCGATTGAACACAGAGGAGAAGGTATTTGAATCATGATCGTGAAGTTGGACATGCTCGTCTTTTCAATGATTACTTTTCTGATGATCCGGTATATCCTGATGACATATTTCGACGTTGATTTCGAATGAAAAAAGAGTTATTCCTTTGTATAGTTGATGTCGTGAAAAATCATTCCGAATATTTTCAATGGAAGGTCGATGCAGCGGGGAAAAAAAGGTTTGTCACTACTTCAGAAATGCACGACGGCTATTCATCAATTGGCATATGGAGTCCTTGCTGATCATTATGATGAGTATCTATGGATTGTTGAAACAATTGCCATCTAATGTTTATTCAACTTTTGTCGATGTGTAATTGAAGTGTTCGGGGCCCAATATTTAAGAAGACCTAATGCTGCTGATATTCAACACTTACTTGAAATGCATGAGCAGAGGCATGGTTTCCCTGGCATGTTGGGCAGTCTTGATTGTATGCATTGGCAATGGAAAAATTGTCCCGTTGCTTGGAAAGGCCAATTTACTCGAGGAGATCATGGCGTCCCAACAATTGTGCTCGAAGCTGTTGCATCTTCAGACTTGTGGATATGGCATGCCTTTTTTGGGATTGCAGGGTCACGCGATGATATCAATGTGCTTAACGAATCACTGTTATTCAACGACGTCTTATAAGGGAATGCACCCGAGGTTAATTTTATGATTAATAATACACAATATACAAAAGGATACTATCTGACCGATGGGATTTATCCAGAATGAGCTACTTTCGTCAAGAGCTTTCCATGTCCTCAGGATCCCAAGAGAAAAATATTTAAGGAACGACAGGAGGCCCTAAGAAAGGATGTTGAGAGGGTATTTGGGGTGCTCTAATCATGATGGGCAATGATAAAAGGTCCAAGATGATTTTGGTACAAGGATAATTTGAAGGACATCATGTATACATGTATTATTTTGCACAACATAATTATTGAGAATGAGGGAGATGCAGTAGTCAATTGGTCGGACGATGAAGGAGATTCTCAATCACAAATATTTCAAGGCTCCACTCAAGAATTCCAATCATACATCCGTAGAAATTACGAGCTATGTGATAATCAACTACATCATCAACTTCGAGCCGACTTAGTTGAGTATATTTGGGCATTCTATAATTGTAATCAGTGGAAAAATAATTTATTAATTGCGATATATGTATTGTGATATTTATGTAATTTTTTTAATTATGAAAGTTATTTTATGTTATTAATTTATGAATTTAAATTTTATTAAAATTTAATTATATAAAATGTAAATATAAAGAAGAGATAATAAAATATATATAATGAAAAGTGTGGGACCCATGAAGAAGTTGTTGAGAGGTTTTTTTGTAACGCCCCGGCCTGGGTGGGCCCCACCCGAACCGAACCGGGCACGCTACCAGAATTATCCATCGGGTTGACGACTAGCTCCACAGACCACCGGAGGTCCTTTCAGCGTGCTTTGTCCTCACTCGTACGCACCCTGGAAAACTTCCCAGGAGGTCACCCATCCTCAGATTTCTCCAAGCCAAGCACGCTTAACTTTGGAGTTCTTAAGTTTGGGCTTCCGAAAAGGAAGGTGCACCTTGGTGATATGGATAGTACCATCTAACCCTTTTTAGCCATACTTAACTAGAATCTCAGAACCGGGGTATTACAATCACCCCCACTTAAAGACACAACGTCCTCGTTGTGTAATCACAAATCACACCACAGACAAATCCCAGAATCTCCCTCGCTAGGTGGTGCCCTGGGTGCTCCTGCCACAGGCGCACTCACGATCGCAAGGTCGCTCTGATACCATCTGTAACGCCCCGGCTAGGGCGGGCCCCACCCGAACCGAACCGAACCGGGAACGCTACCTGAATTGCCCATCGGGTTGACGACTAGCTCCACAGACCACCGGAGATCCTTTCAGCGTACTTTGTCCTCACTCGCACGCACCCTGGAAAACTTCCCAGGAGGTCACCCATCCTCAGATTTCTTCAAGCCAAGCACGCTTAACTTTGGAGTTCTTAAGTTTGGGCTTCCGAAAAGGAAGGTGCACCTTGGTGATATGGATAGTACCATCTAACCCTTTTTAGCCATACTTAACTAGAATCTCAGAACCGGGGTATTACAATCACCCCCACTTAAAGACACAACGTCCTCGTTGTGTAATCACAAATCACACCACAGATAAATCCCAGAATCTCCCTCGCTAGGTGGTGCCCTGGGTGCTCCTGCCACAGGCGCACTCACGGTCGCAAGGTCGCTCTGTTGTAGATTTGCAGCTGGAATCATTGCTGCTGGAAACTTGTGGCTTGAGCTATAGATCACCCACACACAGATACAATCAGAGCTAGGTAAAGATACTCCAAAATGACATCAAAATAGCTGCTGGAAAGATAGCCCAAATCGACACTTGTTATCCCAATTCCAGCGACCTCACAATCAGGGCAGAAGGCATTCGGGCGACGGTGAAGATCAGTTTCACTCGGCGCCACCAAAGGCAACAACACACAAGAGATCAGCACAGGGAAAAGCGATGATACCTCTCACACGGGCATCGACGGCGCTGTCCTAACCTCCCTCAATCAAGTAACGTCGGCTGGGGAAGAAAACTAGGGCTTGATGCTGTTCATAACGGTGAGGTCGAGCTCCACCCTAGCCTTGGCGATGAATGCCTCAAAGCAGTGGCCGACGAATGATCGGCTGAGAGGGCAGCAACGTCGGGTGAAGGCGGAATAGGGAGCTTGCTGTGGCTAGCGGCTTCGATTGAAGTGACTCCGGCGAAGAGCGGTAATGAATCTGTGCCAGCGACGGAGTGTAAATCGGGAAGAGGAAGGTCGGGTGGCGGAGACGAGGAACGGTGGAGGAGAAGACCACCATCGACAGTGAACTCGCAAGCGGCCGGCGATCGGGCAGGGAGAATCGCGAGAGGGAGAGAGGAGCGGTGATGGTGTCGGCGATGGGTTTGGGGGAAGTCGGCGCAAGTGGAGAGAAGGGATCGGGAGGAGAGGAAATAAAAATGAAAACAAAACAAATTAAAACCTAGGTTTTAATTGAAACTTAGGTTTATTAACCCAATCAACTCCCACATTTGGGTATCCAAAATAGGCTTCCACCTAGCCTCATCGATTCATCCCATCAAAACGAGTTATACGGACTCCGTTTAAATTTCGAAAAATTCCTAAAAATTCCTGAAAAATCCAATAAGATTATTTGTCCAATAACTTTATTATTTAAATATTATTTGGGTACCGTATTTTACATTCTCCCCCACTAATAAAAATTTGGTCCCCAAATTTACTGCTCAACTCAGGGATCCTCATTCAAGAGTAACAATCCAGCAACATACTCATATACAGCTCCATCCAAATATCCTTAACAAACCCCAACTGTAAAAGATGACTCTGTGGGTTATGAGCTCATCCTGCTTCCGCTACTCTCACACTGCTGTCTAGCCTACTGTAAGTAAATCAATCTTCTCCAAAATCCACAAACATGCTCCCAACTGCACTCTAGTATCTGAATGTACTTATCAATTCATACACCCTATAACGGTTGTATCTTGTAAGTGTTAAGCAACTAGCTCCACACTTTTCCATGTCAGTGGGGGTCATCTATCCAAATGTACCCTCAAGGTCATCCTACCAGGTACATACAGTTCATGGTCAAAGTCTTCATAGAATGGGATACCTCGATCATCTACAGACTAGTCAAGCCAGCAATGGTATGCAGCTAACCCAGTCAATTCTCCGTCCGTACAAGTCATGAACTCAAATGTAACTTTTAGGTTATCTAACCAGCACACATAACCCGAGGATCAAAATCTCTATAAAATAGAGTAAGTCGATTTCCTACTGATTGAACTACTGATCGAACTAAGAACATAAGAATGGATCAGTCCTCTACTGAACAAGTCAACAATGGTAAATCGAACCTCTATAGGCTAAAGTAACTAGGATTAGTCGATCCTCTACTAACCCAACCAACAGAGTAAATCGGTTCTCTACAAACCGAGGCAATACGAGTAAATTGGTTCTTCACGAACCGAAGCAATATGATATTTAGCAGATACTAACCACTACTAAACTAGTGATAACAGAAATTACTAACACTAGTGGTATGGTAAAAGAAGTCCTATGAGACTGTATTCCTTGATCTCTAGTAGGGTCAACCGTGATCAGTGATTGACCCAACACATTGATGTATGCTACAAACAACTGCACAGGTACTAACAAAAGCATACTAGTACATAACATAACTAACATAACAACTATGCATGCACTAACAGAAATGTAAACTAACAATATGCAAACATACCTCTTACAGCTTAGAGAATCCTGTCACTGCCTGGTCCCAAAACCCGAAAAGTCACATCGAGAAACAAAATCACGAAAAACCAAACGAAAATAGGCCTCGTAAAACCTGAGGCTCTGATACCAATAGTAACGCCCAGGCCTGGGTGGGCCCCACCCAAACCGAACCGGGCACGCTACCAGAATTATCCATCGGGTTGACGACTAGCTCCACAGACCACCGGAGGTCCTTTCAGCGTGCTTTGTCCTCACTCGCACGCACCCTGAAAAACTTCCCAGGAGGTCACCCATCCTCAGATTTCTCCAAGCCAAGCACGCTTAACTTTGGAGTTCTTAAGTTTGGGCTTCCGAAAAGGAAGGTGCACCTTGGTGATATGGATAGTACCATCTAACCTTTTTTAGCCATACTTAACTAGAATCTCAGAACCGGGGTATTACATTTTTTATATTTGAAAGAGGTGTGAGGTTTTTAACTTTTGATGTGGCGCAGATGTGGCAACGAAGGAGCTCTCAATGGGCTCTAACCACTGTGGATGCCCTTATAAGTTTTGTGAGATGGTTAATTTCATGTTCAATTTTGATTAAAATCTAAGGATTGATTTATATTTGAGTTAGACTAGGGTTTAACAGTTAGTCAATTTAAACATTCATTTCAATAACTGACTTCCAGGCTGTGGTGAGGCACTAGACTTTCTTGGATATTAAAGTGACAACCACTTCTAGATAAAGCCTTTTAAAGAAATTAAATATTTAATTTTCTTTCTGAGAATCCTTGGTCTAACTAACAAGTGTACTAATTTTAAACCTAAATCTATATCACTCTTTTCTAGATTGTCAATCAGGAAACCTTATAAGTTTTGTGAGATGGTCAATTTCATGTTCAATTTTGATTAAAATCTAAGGATTGATTTATATTTGAGTTAGACTAGGGTTTAACAGTTAGTCAGTTTAAACATTCATTTCAATAACTGACTTCCATGCTGTGGTGAGGCACTAGACCTTCTTGGATATTAGAGCGACAACCACTTCTAGACAAAGCCTTTTAAAGAAATTAAATATTTAATTTTCTTTTTGAGAATCCTTGGTCTAACTAACAAGTGTTGATCAAGCCTAAGTCCTTATCTATCCTAATCTAAGCATGTATAAGGAAAAAACAGCAAATCAAGCATCAATCAAGTTTATTAATAAAGATATCTTTTTATTGGCTCCCCTTGGATCATAGGCTCGGTAAAGTCTATCAAGGTAGTGGATTTGATCCTTGGGGATCCAATATTGATCAAATCCAACTTGATTAGTTAGGTTAGGCTTGGGGACCCATGCTTGGACTAGGTTCTTAGTTGATTGATTCACTAAAGACAAGTAAGATTTGAATCGATGTCTAGCCTTGTACCCAAGTCTGGTTCGGTTGTATACGACCATTTTTTTTCCAAGAATTAGATCAAGATTCTTGGAACCCAAGGTGAACCATTCCAATGTGTACTTAATTCCTTTGACTTGAGCTTTTAAATTGGAATTTTCCTCCTCAAGTTGTTGGACTTGGATTGACTTTCGACTTTGAACTAGCTCAGTCAAAGGACTTGGGTTAGTCTCCTCGTTAAGGGATTCAATCTCTTTTTGGAGTGTTTTGACCTGGATATTGGACTTAGCTAATTTTATTGATAAGTAAGAAATCAAATTATGTGATCTTATTAGGGAAATACTTACAGTGGATTGGGAACCTTCTGAACCAGATACAGATCCGTGGCTTCACTCGGACTCGACTTTTGATATTGTCTCGGACTTATATTCAGTCTCGGCAACATGAGCTTGTATTGGTAGATCAAGAAAGCTTGCTTACTTACGTTCTTCGTCGAAGTCTTCTGAGGATTCAGACCACGTTGCTTTCAAAGTCTTCCTTCTTCTTTACTTCTAGTTTGGATAGTCAGGCCTAATATGCCCCTTTTTGTTGCAGCTATAGCAGGTGACTTCGGGCTTGGTATTTGTTTTTGACTAGGTTACCTTCTTGATCTCACATTTTGTGAAGCCCTTCTTCTTCATGTACAATTTTCGTATTAGTTTCATGAGTTCGGTGGTAATTTTATCATCTTCTTTCGAGTCAGATTCATCTTGGACTCGGGTTCGGTTCGGCGCTTGTTCCTAGACTCCTTGGTCTTGTTTGTACCTGCAACTAACACAATACCTTTTTTGGCCAGAAGTGCATTAGTCTATTCATGCAATTCAAATTCTGAAAATGACTCATCTAGTCTAATTAAAGAAAGGTCCTTGGATACTTTGTAAGCATCTATTACCGATGCCCACAAGGTATTCCTTGAAAAAACATTTAACTCGTACCTTATGATATTACAATTCTCTACCTTCTGACCAATCTTGTGTAGTCCATTAAGCAGGTCTTGGATCTGAACGTGGAGTTGTTTGCTTACTCACCATCCTACATTTTAATATTGTATAACTTATTTAATTTTAAATCTCGTTTGCTTACGTTAGTGTTAGAGGCGCCCTCGTGCAGCTCGATTAGCTTTTCCCATAATTCCTTAGCCTTGTTGAAGGGGCCGAGCTGGTTCAACTCTTCTTTGGTTAAGCCACATTGGAGAGTTTGAGTGGCTTTCACATCAGCTTCGATCTTCTTATAGGTTGGTGCATCCCATTTGTTGCAAGAGATGAGAATTCCTTCTTCAGTGGGATATGTGAATCCCGTCTGAATGATATCTATATTTCCACCTGCGTTTTGAGATGACACTCCATTCGGCTCTTCTAGTAGCCAAAGTCTTCATTGGAGAAGAATGGTGGGCATGAAATGCCATAGCCTTCTTGGTAAGTCATTTGAAAAGAAAATCTTGCACACAATAAAATATGAAAACTTATCCCAAGGCTTAGTCTTAGATTAGTAGTGTGATATAAAGAATTTATGAAAAACTAAAGAACTCGAGTGGTGTTGCGCCAACTTTGAGAAACAACACAAAAAAATGATTATGAAAAATTAATCAGAAGGGGTAATCGTACCGATTCCGATCGACTCTGAAAAATTTAAAACTAAGATCACGAAAAAATTGCTTGAATGGTGGTTTCACCGATTCAAAGTGGTTCCACTCTAATACCAATTGTAGGATTATTGTGCTAGAGGGGGGGGGTTTGAATAGCGCTGGCGACTTTGACATTCGTTTAAAATCAATCGAAGTAAAATGCGTAACGGAATAAAGGAAGGGATGACAAGAAATAATGCTAACAAATCCAAGTTTTACTTAGTTCGGAGCCTATGGAAACTCCTACTCTAAGGCTCGCACGTGAGAGTGCTTTCATTGGGCAATCTCTAGTTAATCGAAAAGTTACAAAAGTGAATTACAATTTAGAACAAGTAACTTTTAAAATTAAGCAATACCGATGCCTTAGAAAAGAATCTTGGATGTAGTCATCGTTGTCACAGCTTTCAAGTGTCGTGGAGGCATTTTTTAAGCAACACACAGAAGCGGAAGTTGTTCGAAATGTTGTACCTGAGGTACTAGTTGAATCCTCTTTTTATAACCCACTATGGGTGCCTGGAACCTCCTCCGGGTGCCCCCATAGGGCTGACATGGCATGCTCTCATCGAAACTCAATCCGGCAAGAGTTATCCACCTCCGGGCGCTTGGATTGTGACATAGCTTCATCAATCAGTGTGCTCCATCTCGATGTACTACCCATCTTTTGGTCATCTGAGCGCCTGGAGTAACTCTGAGCGCCTGGACCGCGAGGGCACCTCGCCTGGGCTGTTGCTTCGGTGAAGGCTTCTTGGGAGCCCAGAGCAACTCCAGGCGCTTGGACCACCATTTTGCCAACTCCTTCTTCCTACAAAATAAGGTTAATCTAGACAATAATATGTAAAGAACGATAAGTTTTGACACCATTCGGACTATCCTGTTCTAACTTTGAGTTTTGCTGAAACTCTAGGTTGGATCGACACCTACTATTTATTTTTCGGGGAACGCATCCTCACCTACTCCTTTCAGGAGAGATTACCTTTTGCCAGATCAATTCTCCAGACCGCCTGGACTTTTGCTCAGCGTCCAAGAGTTCAAGACTTTATGCTGAACATCCAATCCATGACCCATCCAATCTTTCACCTGGTGTCTGCGACCCCCAGGATTTTCACCTAGAGTCCTCGACTCTAGGATTTCTCCCAAAGTCCTCTACTCGCCAAGACTTTGCTTAGTCTCCCAGGCCAGGATTTCGTTGCCTAACAGAAGTTAGGACTTTCCACCTGTCTAGCCTCAAATAGAACTTTCCTGCACACTCAGTCACACTTGTTAGATCACAAGACAACTTAACTTTGAACTCTTTTCCATAATCAAAACTTAGGTTCAATCGTCTGGTGCTTCCCGCACCAACAATTCCCTTTTGGTCCTAACAATTTGTATCAAAGTTCAGACTGCCAGAATGTCTAACCATGGACTGTGCACAAGAGCTATAGTTTAATTGAGCCATGTGAGTAGAATATTAACCTCAAATAAAGGAAGTGGGGGCTCCTGTGTCTGAATCAATAGGATCAAACACCAAGCATGAAGTCCTAGTTGCGTCTAGGCAAGGAAGTCCTAGTAGGTTGGGTGGACCAAGGGGGCAGGAAGACCTGGTGGGTTGAGAATCAGATGTGGAAAGCCTACGGTCCTTCATTTGAGGGGGGATTGTTGGGTTGCAAGGTTGCAAACAAAGTCCCACATTGAAAACACATGGGAAAGATCATGGGTATATAAGGGAAAGATATCTCTATTAGTATGAGGCCTTTTGGGTAGAGCCCAAAAATAAAATCATAAGAGTTTATGCCTAAAGTGGATAATATTATACCATTGTGAAAATTTCTAAATCCCTTTTGGTCATAACAATACATATTTATGCAACTATGCTACCAACTAACTTACTCTAATTGAGTAACCTTCAATAATACATCTGCTACCATAACATTTTTATTCTTCTTAAAACATGTCTTCGCTTGTTGAATAAATATATAGACAAACATATCATTTAGGATTAAAAATAAAAAGAATTAACTATAATCAACCATATATTTAAGACTTTGGTTTTGACACTATCAATCTTAGCATGTTCGTGTTGTTGATTTGATGAGACTGTGGCGAATTGGTTTGATGGGATAGGGGCTTCTAGATCTTCTTGCTGAACAATCTTCTTTCCTTTTTCATTCTCCTTAGTCATCACTTCTACCGGCATAGGTATTGTAGTAATTTATTTTCTATTAATTCTCTTTCTTTTAAGGCTTGTTCAAATTTATGAGTCGGCAGTGAGCCAGTACTCTTTCTAGTACATCTCTTTATTCTTGTATGTCTTGGAAGATTAGGTTCTATGACCTCTTTATCTGCGGTAGGGGTTGCTCATGGTTCTTATAAAACCTTTCTCCGTAGCAGTCTTTAGAGTTCTGTAATTTTATTTTCTTGTTCAGCTATGATTCTATATTTTACAACTAATATTCTATCCTTTACACCTATAGTCTTGTGCTTCTCAACAATATTAATGTTAGCATTACTGACACTCCTCTCTAGTAAATCAACAAGTTTCCTTATTTTTATGTCCTTCTCTTCAATAGCCTTACTCAATTCACCAACCAAAGTATGTATTTTAGCAAGTTAATCATCCTTTACTTTGAAGCATTGTCATTCAACTTGCTCCTAAACATCTTCTATAGGTTGATCCTGAACATCCTCTTCTACATGCTCCTCCTGAACATCCTCTGCTACATGCTCCTGAACATCCTCTGCTTTCTTAGGAAAAGACACAGTGACAAAATTCTATGCAATTTGATAATCGATTTTCTCTTCAACATCTACTAGGAAATCAATTGATAACAAAATGTTCCTCTAAATCTGATAGAAGTAAAGTTACTATTATTTTTTATGAAGATAACTTTCCAATCACCATCTTTATATTTTCTACAGGTGAGGTTATCCACTTCCATCAACATATTCTTAGAAGGGCAAAGTTGTTGTATGACTTTATGATTCTAACATGTTTACACATCCAAACATGCAATACAATAAGTATAGTTATAAATTTTGAATAATGAAGTTATAGTAAAATTTAACAACTTACAGTAAATAGGTGTGCAAATCCTTTTAGCATTAGAGTTTGATTTCTCTCAAGGCTCGGTGGCTTGGGCCTCTATGAAAGCATCGTGCCAATGACCTTCATATGTGGGGTTATATAGTCATATACAACATTACACCAATTATATCTACCTAAATTTTTAAAATCATCTACACAATCAATTAGTGATTGTACTGGTAATCTAGATATATGCTAGTAGTAGTAAATAACATGCAAATAAAAAAATACAAAATAAAAAGTTGACAAAACAAAAGATCAGGTTTAGGAGATGGTTGTTTGTTAATGTTGATCGACTTGTTATCTATTTCATTCTTTGAACAACTCCGATCCATGAAATTTTGAAGGTAGAATGGGGTGGAGATGATATCCAAATGCAAAATGGTCTGGAAGTCCTAGAATCAGTGCAACATCTTTTCTTGAGAATTTAATTTTTTGATTTTGAAAGATGAAACACTTAACATGATAGTCTCAATTGTCAAACATATTTTGCACAATTGTCTAATGTTTGCATTGTGTGGTATGTCTAGGGCCCAGACAAATGAACTTCTATTTATCAACTTCATCTATCGTTCCTTTGGTTGTAGTGATGATATAAAGGACTTAAACTGGTGGACATTACATTTCCATTGTATTTCCTTACAGTATACACAAAAAGTAGAGCTTCTATGGGAGGTTGAAGTATTAGACGTCATTTAATTCTATAAAAAAATACTTAAATCTTAGTGATAGGTTAGAATGCTAGTTTTGAACAATAAAATGATATTTCAACAAGTTTTGACCAGAACATTATAGCAACTACAAAATTATAGTTGCTACAACATTCTAGTCTGTGGTATAACCATGTTATAGCAGTTACGTTTTCATAGATGCTACAACATTCTGGTCTAGGCTAAACATGTTGTAGAAACTAGAAATCGTAGTTACTAGAACATGGTTAAACCACGGTCCAAAATGTTGTAACATGTATGAAATCATAGTTGTTATAATGTGGTTAGACCAGAACGTTGTAGCATATATGAAATCATAATCGCTATAACGTGCTTAGACCACAATGCAAAACGTTGTAGCAAATATGAAATCATAGATACTATAATGTGGTTAGACTAGAATGTTATAGCAGTTATGATTTCATAGTTGTTGCAATGTGGTAGAACCACAAACAAGAATGTTGTATCAGCTATGGTTTTTTAACTGGTACAATGTTGTATCTACTACAACAATGACATTTGGATGGAGGAGGAAGATGCTCGAAACTCGAATGGGAACTAAACTGATATTAAAATCTAAACTTAAATAATAAGATGAGGCAACAACATGTAGTTAAAAGATAGACAATAGAAGATGAACACGTACATGGAGTGGGAAAAAACCAATACAATTGGGTTTTGTTCTTCTTGGTCAAAACTCAAACATTTCAAACCCTCCTCCTTTGGCCTTCATCATCTTCACCAATCAACTCCACAACACTTCCTTGCCTTGCTTGCTTTTGTCGTTCATTTGTAATGTGTTCCTCTATGTACGTGTCCATCTTCTATTGTCTATCTTTTAACTGCATGTTGTTGCCTCATCTTATTATTTAAATTTAGATCGAAATGTTTGAGCTTAGATAAGACTTAGTGGCGGTGAACATTGTTGGTGCAATATCCCTAGGTCAAGATTGACCTGGTTGACTAAGCTTGAGTTGGCTCAAGCTTGATTCTCGATGTTTGGATTTTGATGTTTGATGATACATGGAGACAGTACATGGAGATTGCAGATGCAATTATTCATGTGGAGAGATTGTTATCAAATAGGTCAAGATTGACTAGATACTTAAGGTGAAAGTCTTAGTGAGTGAAGCCAGGCAGAAGGAAAGTTCTGCTGAGTGAAGCCAGGCAGAAGGAAAATCCTAGTAAGTGAAGCTAGGTGAAAGTCCTGGTGAGTGAATCCAGGTAGAAGGAAAGTCTTGGTGAGTGAAGCCAGGCAGAAGGAAAATCCTGGTGAGTGAAGCCAGGTGAAAGACCTAGTGAGTGAAGCTAGGCTGAAGGGAAGTCCTGGTGAGTGAAGCCAGGCACGAGAAATCCAGGTGGGTCGAGGTTGATCGGACACCTGGTATCGGTAAGTCCAAGTAGGTCAAGGTTGATCGGACACTTGGTACGAGGAGAGAAAGTCCAAGTGGGTCAAAGGGATTGACCGCACACTTGGTGATGGAGTCCTAGTAGGTCAAGGGTGATCAGATACTAGGCATGATGTACCAACAGGTCATGATTTACTAGATGTTGGTTTAGGGGACTTTGGACTTGGTTTTGGGCAAAAACCATGAGTTGGATTGATCAGTCGATCGATTGGCTCATGTCCAATCGATCGGCTGATCGATTGGGTGAGTCCCTGTGATAAGCCTCCTCCCAATCGATCAGTGGATCGATTGGGAGAAGCTCACGATTGCACAGAATGGCTCTGAATCGATCGACCGATCGATTTAGAGCCTCCAATTGATCGGCCGATTGATTGGAAGCTGAGATTTCACGCGATAAGCCCTAGATCGATCGACCGATCGATCTAGACATTTCCCAAGAGCACAGAGGCGCTCTGGATCGATCGTTCGATCGATTCAAAGCCTCCTCAATCGATTGGGAGCAATCTAATCGATTGGGATTCGACCGTTGGCGCAGATAAAGCCGTTGGCGAGCGTTTTTCTGCGTACTTCTTCTCCGGCTCTCATCCACGCGACGACAACGATTCCACAGCTTCTCCACACAGCTCTCACCGCCAGTTCTTGAAGATTCTTGGAGGCTTGTGCTGGTGCACGCCCAAGTCAAGAGGCGAGGAAGAAGTTAGGGTTAGGGTTTCTTGTGCTAACTTGTAAGATCTTATTATATTTTGTTTCCCTTTCCTTTATTCTTGTACTGAGAGCTTGTAAGGCTTCTCCGCCTTCGGTAGTTATCGTAAAGGAGTGTTTTTCATAGTGGAGGGTGCGTGAGTGTGTGGATCCTTGGATTAGTCACCTCTTCTTGAGGTGGATACCAAGTAAATCCCTAGTGTTAGCATTGTATGTTGTTTCTTATATTTTTCGCTGCTATCATCTTGAAGAAACAAGCAACAACGAGCACAAGATCACGATGAGCTATTCACCCACCCCCCTCCTCTAGCTACATTTCGGTCCCAACATGTGGTATCAGATAGAGCAAGGTTGCTCTTCACCGGAATCATCGCCGGAAGGGGTAAAAAGCTAGAGGGTGAAAAAGTTGAAGCAAATTCATCAAGTCAAAGACTTCATCATCAAACTCAACTTCAAATGGAATTCGGAGATGGATTCGAATTCGACACGAGGGTGCCTCCACCATATGTATCCACGAGTTTCGATTCTTGGAAATCAAGAATCGAAAACTTTCTTATGATGGAGATAGAGTAATGGTTTGCTCTAATGAAAGACTTCGAAGCTTCAAAGAATTCAAAGGGCAAAATTCTCAAGAGGAGCAAGTGGAGCCAAGAACAAATCCAAAGGAGCGAGGCAAATGATAAAGTGACCAAGCTTTTGGTCAATTTGTTGCCAAGCAATATATTGGCTCAAATGGGAGAATTTGAGGATGCCAAAGAGCTATGGAGCAAGTTAACCAAGCTTCATGAAGAACCCTCCACTGTACCAATCCAAGAAAAATCCAAAGAGGGCGACTCATTGGAGCAAGATCAAAAGGAAGAGGATTCCGAAGTTGAGAGATGCTCAACTCCCGAAGAAGAGGTCCAAGAAGCTTCATCTTCAAAGGAATACAATGAAAAGGGAAAAGAGGGAGCATACTCTTTGTTCCATATGCAAGAGGAAGATGAAGAAGTCTCCACCTCTAGGATTGAGGGGGAGAGACTGTTGTTGACATCGGATCAAGAAGAAGGAGAAGCTTCTACATCCGGGTCAAATGGAGAAGAAGACAATGCATCCTCCAAAATCAGGAAACATCAGCTATAGGATCAAGTGTCATCCCTATACATAAAGGTAAAGATGGTTCAATTAAGAATAAAAATCATATTATATGTTTTGAGTGTAGGGAACATGGGCACTACAAAAGCAAATGCCCAAAATTGGCCAAGAAAAAGAGTCAAGTGGCACTAAAGGGCAAGGAGAAGCCCAAAGAGACCGCTCCCGGAACAAAGAAGAGCAAGGAGCACATTGTGTGCTTCTCTTGCAATCAAAAGGGGCACTATTGTAGTCAATGTCCCAAGGGGAAGAAAGCGGTCAAGGCTCAAGGAGGAAGCACAACTCAAGGGGGAGCCTCCAAGGTAAAACGCAAGGTATCATTTGTTAAGCCTACCCCTTTAAATAATGGTAAAAATCATGCTAGTTCTAATTTATATCATTTTAATGCTATTTACCATAAAAATAGGAAGCATGATATCATTAAGGAAAAATATGTAGCTCTTCATGCTAAAACTTAGGTCTAGGAAGGTAGATAAAAATTTAGGCAAGAGTTCTAAGGATTTTAGTTACAGGCTTAAAAATAAAAATGCTCAAGGATTTAATGAAAAATCTAAGGTTGAGGAGTTATAGAGAGAAAATCAAGTCTTGAGGTCAAGACTTGATAAATTAGAGAGGACTCTTAGAAAAATCACAAATAATACACAAGGGTCAAAGAGTCAAAACCTAGGTCTAGGAGCACAAAAATCATCCAATGGCTATAGATGTAACGCCCGAAAATTCTCAAAACTATATTAGAAATATTCTGTAATTATTCTGGAATTTTTAGGATATTTTTCCGGAATTTTTAGAGTAGCGGAAGTAGCAAAAATAAGTAGAAAAGCAAAATAGCTTAAGCAGGAATCGAACCCGGGACCTCTCGGGTCCGCTAAACCTTTAGACCGCTTAAGTAACCAGTTGAACCCAGCAGGGCCGTGCTGAAAGGAAAGGGAATCAATTAAATTTATATTAAAGTTGGGCGAATTAATTCCTAAATATAAATAGGAAAATTATTAAGTGAGGAGATTATTTTGATCGTGACTTTTCCTCCTCAAACCCTCACCCGCCGACCCTCTCCCTTCCTCACCTCTCGGCGCCCAAGCCAAGCAAGCCTAGGGTTCCATCCCTAGGGCCATAGGAGCATCTTCTAGCAACATCAAGGATACGAGGACGCTCCTCTCCGCGAGAAGAACGCGTAGACGCGAGAAGATCATCGAAGAGATCTCTTCTCCGGGAAACCTAGCGCTTAGATCTGTAAGAAAATCCAAACAGGAGGTAAGAAACCTATCACCTACAGTATAAGTAGCTTTCGTTTGATTGCATGCCTTTAGTTTAGCTATATGCAGATTTTTCGGCACCCAGGGTGTGTTTAAACCCTCCTCGCAGATTAGGGATCTAGTTGAGCACCTCTAGATGGGCCAGACACGTTGTTCTCCTTCAGTTGGAGGCTCTAGACGTTGTCGGGTGCCTAGAGGTGGTCTCCCTATTAGAGGGGAGAGTTGGAGCACACCAAGTGTTCGACAAAATGATTAGTGTAGCTAAATATTACCTCAGATATTTTTAATAGCTCAGTTAAATGCATTGGTAGCATTTAAATCAGTATATTAGTCTAGTTTCAGCTTACATGGGACTACGGTCCAATGGGTGGGCTCCCACAGTCGCCTCTAGGTTTAGATAACCTAGCTCTAGGTTCAGATAACCTAGAAACAGTAAAATAAACAATTAGTAGCTATATTCAGTATTTTATTTTTAGTGGCACTGTACAGGATTAGATATCCATTGGGTTGGGCTCCCACAGTCGTCCCTAGGTTTAGATAACCTAGTAAACCCTACTAAATGCGGGACTTGCAAACCCGGGTCTAGCTAGGGATGCGCGCATAGCAAGTACAGTTGTCGGGCCCAAACAGCAGCATGATTACTATTTTCACTTATTATGATAATAGCTTTCAAATTCGTAACCTAGTTATGTGAATATAGTTTAAGCTCAGTTTTAGCTCAGTTTTAGTTTCAGTTTCAGTTTAGTTCTTCTAATTGATACCATGAGATAGCTCCATGCTTAGATTTTATTATGCATGCCATGTTCAGTATTTATGCCATGTAACTTCAGTATGCCATGCTTTAACAAAATTCAGTGCATGTTTTTAAATAGCATTCTTTAAAAACATGTTTGCATCGTTGCATGTTTTAGTGAGGTAGTTGGTTTCTTACTAAGCTTAAAGCTTACAGATACTATTTTCCCTTATACTGCAGATAAAGGTAAAGGGAAGATGGACTAGCAGAGGAAGCTGGAGGTCAATGCAGAGATGGTGTGTGTGGCAGGAACCTGGAATGAAGATCCTTAGGAAGTTTAGCAAATTAAGAACTTAGTTTCTTTCTTAAGACACTTTTATGCATTTCTAGTGGTTTAAATGCTATGAATTAATAAATCTTGCACTATGTCATGTTAGAATGCTAGTTAGTGGATATTAGAATGTTTTCCATGCATTGTATAATTGTTGTGTGAGGTTTTGGCATGAACTAGTGCTGAAATCAGAGTTTCAGTGCGAAATCAGAAACCCAGATCGATCTACGGATCGATCAGAACTGGGTTGTGCCACTGGATCGGTCAGCTGACCGATCCAGTCGCGAACAGAGAGTTAGCGTCTGTTATGGATCGGTCAGCCGACCGATCCAGATGCGAACAGTGAGCATCGGAGCTGACCGATCGGTCTACCGACCGATCAGTGTACTCCTGGATCGGTCGGTAGACCGATCCAGCCGCATACAGAAGCGAGATGGTTTGTGGATCGGTCAGCCGACCGATCCAGAGTCTTTCTCCGTGCCAGTATCAAGCTGGATCGATCGCTGGATCGATCCGACAGCCCAATCGATTCATGGATCGATTGAAATGCCTGATTACAGCTAGCAGGACATCCGAGAGGCATAGATTATCTTTCCTAGCATGTGTACAACTCCTAGGTACACTTAGAATATTAAGTTCAAATTTTACAATAATCAGTTTAGTAAAATTTTAATCAATCCAGATTTCTGCAATAGTAATTTAGCACAGCATAATGTAGCGATCGGCCTTACAGCCTAGTCAGTAGAAGGCGGGTTGTTACAGAGTGGTATCAAAGCAGTTTCCATACTTCCTACACACACATCAGCATTGTACCTGCAGCTTCCAAGTAAGAATACCTCTCACTTTGTATGTTTATTGCTTTCCTGTTATAGATAACTAAAGCTTGCTTGTTTATGATAGTAGTTAACATGATAACAATAGTTTCTCTATTATGCTTGTGTTAGTCATGTATGTCCTCTATGTCTTTAGAAATGGCACGAGGACGCCCAGCTAGAAGGGCACCAGCCACTGAGCCCCAGCATGAGGTAGGCAGTTCAGTGCCTCCCCCAGACCTTACAGCACTAGTGGCTCAGTTACAGCAGGAGCTAGCTGAACAGCAACAGGAGATAGCCACCTTAAAGGCTAATCAGCAGAATACTCCCACAGTCACCCCGGAACCGAACGTAGCGACGCCAGTAGTCTTAGAGGTTCCACCAGTCCAGCCTACGGCACCAGTAGCCCCAGCAGCAGGAACGCAGAGAGAAGCCTATTTGATCCAGTGGCAGAGAGTCAAGCCAGAGAATTTCTCAGGCAGCAATGAACCATGGGATGCTCAGGCATGGTTCAAAACACTGGAAAGTACGATGGAGCTTGTGGCCGAACATGAGAAGGTGAAGTGCGCCTCCTTATGCGGCAGAGATGCACGATGTGGTGGGAGAGAATCGAGCGAAGCGCCCAGTAATATGGCATGGGCTGACTTCGAGAAGGAATTCTTTGAGGAGTTCTTTCACATGCGGGTCACCAACCGTCACTACGACGAGTTCACTGAGTTTCGTCAGGGCAACCTATCAGTTGAGGAAGCCGTGAAGAAATTCAACAGGTTGGCTCGTCTATGCCCTGAATTAGTCAGCACAGAAAGGGAACGAATCCGGTTGATGCTCAAGATGCTGAGGCCGGAAATAGCAATGAACGTGGCTGGTGGCGTTCATAGGCCACGAACCACAGAAGAATTAGTGAGCAGTGCTCTAATCACTAAGCATTACCAGAATAGCATCAAGCAGCAGAAGCAAGTCCTCTCAGAAGCTAAAGGTCAAGGAGGCTCAGGCACTCAGAAGCAGCAGGGTCACAGCTCCCACGGCTCTAACTGGAAAGGGAACTCCAGCAACAAGCGCAAACCAGGGAGTTACCCAAAAGGAGGACCAGCCAGCAAGCAACCCAGTTATCCAAAGTGTGCTACTTGTGGGAAATTCCATCCTGGAGTTTGTTGTAAGGGCACACGAGGATGCTTTGAATGCGGACAGGAAGGGCATATGGCCAAGCAGTGCCCAAACAAGACCAGTCTTCCTCAGCCACAGCCGATTCAATACGGAGGCCAGCCAGCTCAGTTACATCAGATGCAGGCTGCTTTAGATGGTCCACATATTAGCCAGGGCAGATTAGAAGCCCCTCCAGCTACGACCAATGTGAGGATCTACTCACTCACCAGAGAGGACGTAGCAAATGCCTCGACAGTTGTTATAGGTCAGATTCGTATTTCACAGCAAAGTACAACTGTCTTATTCGATACTGGGGCAACCCATTCATATATATCCAAGGCATTTGCTGAGAAGTTAGCAGTACCTCCAGAGGTACTCAGTAGCCAGTTCCTTACGACGTTACCCTCAGGAGAAATCATGGCGTCTACGCACTGGCTCAGAGCAGTGCCGGTCACTATAGCAGACAGAGAGCTCTTTTGCGATCTGATAGTGATTAATATGACCGACTACGACGTCATCTTCGGGATGGACTTCTTGATCAAATACGGTGCCTCCATCGAGTGCCGTAAACAGAAAGTCACATTCTAACCCGAAGAAGAAGCACAGTTCGAGTTCATCGGAGAACCCAAGAGAAAGGCCAAGAAGTTTCTCTCAGCTATGAAGGCACAGAGGTTAATGGATTCAGGATGTACGGGATTTTTGGCACATGTAGTCAATACCAGTCAGGACAAGGACCAACAGCTAGCAGAGGTCCGAGTCGTATGTGACTACCCAGCAGTCTTCCCCGAAGAGTTACCAGGCCTAGCACCAGATAGGGAGATAAAATTTGAGATAGAGCTCATTCCCGGTACAAATCCTATCTCCAAAGCACCTTACCGCATGGCTCCAGCAGAACTGAAGGAACTTCATGAGCAACTACAGGAGATGCTTGACAAGGGCTTCATACGTCCTAGTCACTCACCATGGGGAGCGCCTGTATTATTCGTGAAGAAGAAGGATGGGAGCATGCGCCTGTGTATAGACTACCGAGCGCTGAACCAAGTCACCATCAAGAACAGGTATCCTCTTCCCAGAATAGATGACCTGTTTGATCAGCTAAAGGGAGCAGCAGTGTTCTCTAAAATAGACCTCAGATCAGGTTATCATCAGGTGAAGGTCAAGGAAGGGGATATACCTAAGACAGCATTCAGGACTAGATACGGACATTACGAGTTCGTAGTCATGCCCTTTGGTGTGGCCAATGCTCCAGCTACTTTCATGGGACACTGTAATGACCACCCTTCTTACTACTACTACACTCTAAGGATGACCGTTACTTGACTACTAACTCTACTTAACCGGTATGATAAAAAAAATCACATGGAAACCCTACCAAAAAATTTCGGCAGAATCTCCCCTGTACCGGTGACCATATCCGTAAATACATACAGAGTATACTCAGCCACAGGCGGATGGAACATATAATCACTCAACCACGCAGTATAATAACTCAATAAGAAGAATGAAACTACTCTAGCAATAGTAAACAGATAATACTCCAACAATAAAACATAACAAAGTGCGGAATAGACTCAATTACAATCTCAACTTCATCATAGCATTAAGGAGAAAAGAAAAGGAAACATAACAAATCTTAAACTAAGTGAGTTCTTTAGCTAAGTCTCAAGGATCTCCATAGTCCACACATCACACACCGTCACAGCATCTCCTTGTCGCCTTCTTCCTTATACTTTAGCTTTTCCTTTATCTGCAGTAGGAGGAAAATAGTATCTATAAGCTAAAAGCTTAGTGAGCGCTATCCTACTCACAAAAACTCGATATGCATGTATATAAATAAAAACATGCTAAAACTGAATGCTAACATGTAAAGCTACTCATGCTCATAAATAGCAAAGAAATCAACTAACTGAAAAGCTAACATGTATAGCTACTCATGCTCATAAATAGCAAAGGAATCATGCTAACTAAAATACTAAACATGTATAGCTAATCATGCTCATAAACCAATAAAGGAATCATACTAACTGAAATACTAAACATGTATAGCTAATCATGCTCATAAATAGCAATAAAGGAATCATACTAACTGAAATACTAAACATGTATAGCTAATCATGCTCATAAATAGCGAAGGAACTAACTGAAAAGCTAACATGTAAAGCTAATCATAGAACTATCATGTGTATAAATAAGAAACTGAATTGATACCTAAGCTAAACTAATTAATGCTAAACTGAGTCTAACTTGTATTCACATAACTAATTTGTGAAGTTTTGAAAACTATTTACATAATAGATTAAAATAATAATCATGCTGCTGATGGGCCCGACAACTATACTTGCTGTGCGCGCATCCCTAACTAAACCCGGGATTGCAAGTTCCGAGGTTTTACTAGGTTATCTAAACCTAGGGACGACTGTGGGAGCCCAACCCAATGGATATCTAATCCAGTACAGTGCCACTGCTGAAAATAAAATACTGATTTCATAGCTAATTTTCTTACCTTGCTTTAACTATGTTATCTGAACCTAGAACTAGGTTATCTGAACCTAGAGGCGACTGTGGGAGCCCACCCATTGGACCGTAGTCCCATATAAGCTGAAGCAAGACTAAATAAGTGATTTTAAATGCTTCTACTGCATTAACTGAGCTATTAAAATGCCTACTGTAGCATTATATTGAGCTAAGCATTTTATCAAGCACTTGGTGTGCACTAGAACACACCCTACGTACTGAAAATCTGTATACAAAGCTTAACATAAATCTGCATGCAAAGCTTAACAAAAATCTGCATATTAAGCCTATCAAAATCTGCATACTAAGCTTATCTAAAATCTGCATGCTATAAAAATAGGACTGCTCATGTTATTCCAATAGCAAATAGGAAACTAGAACAACTTAAGCATGCTGTGATAGTAAAACAAATTCAACTACTAGACATGCAATAGAATCTAGAAAATAAAGGAATCGTTGCTACATGGAATTAACAGAATATCATGCTTCATCAGGAAATACTAAACAGCAATGAAAACTAAAACTGCTCATGCTTGAAAACAGCAAAAGAAAAGAACCCGAAATCAATAGCAAATGGGTACTAAAAGATCTACTCACGTATATCTATATAAACTAAATTCACAATGCTGTTAACATCTAATCAACTTATTCATTTCCAATTATGCTTTATCAGATTGGTAAGGAAACAATTCAAGGTTTTAATTGCTTCATGAAAACCACAGCAGACAACCAAAAGGATACCAACGTGCTACTATAGGATAAATTGCTATCAACTGATTAGCAAGAAGGCAAGCAAAAATCTTAAATCTATTCTAAAATCCCTAAACATCATGATTCTCTACAACTAAAATCTGAAAACCAAAGAAACAACCCCTCCTGTTCAGTGGCACGGCAGGAAACCAAAGGAAACAAAATACTCCAACATGAAACTGATCTGCATGCTACAAATCTATTCTTAGGTTGCAAACTATTTAAGCAAATAAGGACAACACCGAAATAAATCCTAAACCTCCAATCCCTTCTCAAAAACTCATGGCAGAACTTCAAAAACAAAACAAGAGAAAAACTCTAAATCAATGCCACAAGGAGGATTGTTCATGCTCGGCAAAGAGATGAAGAAGGCAAAATCGCGGAACTACTCCTACTGCAGGTGAGAAGCAACTCACCTTGCATTCTTAGACCCTCTACTGAAGGAGGAAAGGGCTTCTAGGGTTGTTGAGATGCTTGAGTTCCTGACCTCTTCTTGTGCCTATGCGTCCACCTCGCCGAGAGGATCGTGAAGAAGCGAAAAGCTCTCGGATTGAACCCTCGCCGGCCGCCGGAAACACCCCAGCTTCCTGCTGCGGTTTCGCCCGAGAGAGATCGACGCCGTCGCGAGAAGAGAAGAGATGAGAAGAAATTTGTCTCGGGAAGAAAAATAAGCCCTCTTTTATAACTAGGGTTTTTTTTTATTAAATACTATACCTTAAATATTTGTTGCTGCATATCTGATTAGCATCAACCGCTGGCGCAGTTGGTTTGTTGCGTTTTGCTTAAGGCCCGGCTCGTGGGTTCGAGTCTCGGCTGCAACCATTTTATTTCGTATTTATTATCTATTTCCTAACTACTGCTCAAATAGAACATTTCTCCTTCTTGAATAAGAAACGCCAGCTGGAAGAGTTGGTTGGCTGTGTTTAACCGAAACCTCTGGTCACGGTTTCGAAACCTCAGCCAAGCGTTTAATTTCCCTTTTATTTTAACTGTTCTTAACTACTTCTTAAATGTATTTCGTCCTATATATGTTCACAAAAAGGTTGTAGACCAGTTGGTTGGCTGAGCTCGATAAAAACTTGATTCAGGTTCGAAGTCCTGGGTTCAAAACCCGGCTTCAACATATATATTTATTATTATTATTATTATTTTTTTAAACTTCTTCCTCTTGGTAAAAATACCAAACAAACTCCAAAAATTACGTAAAAATATTCTAAAAATTTCTAAAAATCTCTAGAATTTTTCTATAGCATTTCAAAATATTTTTGAATTATTTTTGGAGCTCAAAATGAGAAAATTTGGGTCGTTACACAACTACAGGAGCTGCTTGACAAGGGCTTCATACGTCCTAGTCACTCACTATGGGGAGCGCCTGTATTATTCGTGAAGAAGAAGGATGGGAGCATGCGCCTGTGTATAGACTACCGAGCGCTGAACCAAGTCACCATCAAGAACAGGTATCCTCTTCCCAGAATAGATGACCTGTTTGATCAGCTAAAGGTAGCAGCAGTGTTCTCTAAAATAGACCTCAGATCAGGTTATCATCAGGTGAAGGTCAAGGAAGGGGATATACCTAAGACAGCATTCAGGACTAGATACGGACATTACGAGTTCGTAGTCATGCCCTTTGGTGTGGCCAATGCTCCAGCTACTTTCATGGACCTCATGAATAGAGTATTCAGGGAATATTTAGATAAGTTTGTCATCGTGTTCATCGATGATATTCTTATCTATTCAGGAACTCAGGAAGAACACGCAGAGCACCTGAGAACAGTATTACAGACCCTTCAGCAGAACCAGTTATATGCCAAGTTCACAAAATGTGAATTTTGGTTAGATCAGGTGTCCTTCCTGGGTTATATCATCTCAAAGGATGGTATCATGGTAGACCCCAGTAAGATAGAAGCTGTGAGCAACTGGAAAAGACCCAAGAACGCCAGTAAGATCAGAAGCTTTCTGGGATTAGCAGGTTACTACAGGAAATTCGTAGAGGACTTCTCCAGGGTAGCCTCCCCACTGACAGCTCTTACCAGAAAGAACAGAAAATTTCAGTGGACAGAGGACTGCGAGAACAGTTTCAGCGAGCTGAAAAGGAGATTGACCAGTGCACCTATTCTGACTCTACCAGAGAACGCAGATAGCTTTGACATATATAGTGATGCCTCGAAGTTGGGATTAGGAGTAGTGCTGATGCAAGAAGGTAAGGTGATCGCCTATGCCTCCAGACAACTCAAGGATTATGAGAAGAACTATCCTACTCATGACCTTGAGCTTGCAGCAGTGGTGTTCGCTCTCAAGATTTGGAGACATTACTTGTATGGAGCTCAGTACAGAGTGTATACAGATCATCAGAGTCTGAAGTACTTCTTCACTCAGAAGGATCTGAATATGCGACAGCGCAGATGGCTAGAGCTGGTCAAGGACTACGATATAGACATCCTCTACCACCCAGGGAAAGCCAATAGGGTAGCAGATGCACTTAGCAGAAAGTCCAGTGCTACCTTATTATCTCTAGCAGCTATGTCACCACCCCTACAAAAAGAGATCACAGATTTCGGTCTCGAACTCATAGTCAGACAGCTCTCTACTATGACCTTAGAGTCGACCTTGCTTGGTGACATCCAGACAGCTCAGGAACAGGATCCTGAAATTCAGAAAATCAAGCAAGGATTAGCAGAATCAGAAGGTGGAGAGTTCAGAATATCAGATAGCGGGGTGTTGTATTTTGGCGACAGATTATGTGTTCCAGATCAGGAGGAACTCAGAAGGAAGATTTCAGATGAGGCTCACAAGACTCCCTATGCGATGCATCCTGGCTCCACCAAAATGTACCAAGACATGAAGAAACGTTTTTGGTGGCCTGGGATGAAGAGAGACATCGCTCGATATGTCAGCACCTGCCTAACCTGTCAGAGGATTAGAGACCAGGGGGAGTTTTACAGCCCATACAGATACCAGAATGGAAGTGGGAAGACATTTCTATGGATTTTATAGTGGGATTACCCAGAACCACGAATGGTTTTGATACCATCTGGGTAATAGTCGACAGACTGACTAAATCAGCCCACTTCTTAGCTATCAGGATATCCTACTCCATGGAACAGCTAGCTCAGTTGTATCTCAAGGAGATCGTTAGATTACATGGAGTCCCACGAACCATTATTTCAGACAGAGACAGCAGGTTTACGTCACACTTCTGGGAGTGTGTACAAACAGCTTTGGGCATGAAGTTAAAATTTAGCACAGCTTTCCATCCGCAGACAGATGGACAGACGGAGCGAGTAAATCAGGTACTCGAGGATATGCTCCGAGCATGTGCCCTAGATTTCGAGGGAAGTTGGTGCAAATATCTGAGTTTAGCAGAATTTGCATACAACAACAGCTATCAGGCCACTATCAGTATGGCACCTTATGAGGCTCTCTATGGGCGGAGGTGTAGATCTCCAATCTGCTGGTATGAGAGTGGTGAACAGAAAGAGCTAGAACTTCAGACAGATCTAGTGGCAGATACCACAGCAGCTATACAGCAGATCCGCAGAGGATAGAGACAGCTCAGAGCCGCCAGAAAAGCTATGCTGATACACGACGCAGACCTTTAGAGTTCTCAGTTGGGGATTCAGTGTTCCTTAGAGTAGCTCCCATGAAGGGAGTAATGCGTTTTGGGAAGAAGGGCAAGCTAAGTCCCCGATATGTGGGACCATACCTTATCAGTAGAAGAGTGGGCAAGGTAGCATATGAGCTAGAGCTACCCCAGGAAATGTCAGCTGTCCACAATGTATTTCATGTCTCTATGCTGAAGAAGCATACCCCAGATGCCACCCAGGTGATTGAGGCCCAGTCGGTACAGATCCGCGAAAACCTCAGCTATGACAGTCGGCCTATTCAGATAATAGACCGAGCAGTTAAGAAATTACGGAACAAGAAAGTACCATTATTCAAAGTTATTTGGCACAGTCACACAGCAGAGGAGGCAACATGGGAGACAGAAGCCAGCATGAGACAGAAGTACCCAGAATTATACTAAGTTCGAGGATGAACTTTTTATAAGGTATGGGGGATTGTAACGCCCGAAAATTCTCAAAACTATATTAGAAATATTCTGTAATTATTCTGGAATTTTTAGGATATTTTTCTGGAATTTTTAGAGTAGCGGAAGTAGCAAAAATAAGTAGAAAAGCAAAATAGCTTAAGTGGGAATCGAACCCGGGACCTCTTGGGTCCGCTAAACCTTTAGACCGCTTAAGTAACCAGTTGAACCCAGCAGGGCCATGCTGAAAGGAAAGGGAATCAATTAAATTTATATTAAAGTTGGGCGAATTAATTCCTAAATATAAATAGGAAAATTATTAAGTGAGGAGATTATTTTGATCGTGACTTTTCCTCCTCAAACCCTCACCCACCGACCCTCTCCCTTCCTCACCTCTCGGCGCCCAAGCCAAGCAAGCCTAGGGTTCCATCCCTAGGGCCATAGGAGTATCTTCCAGCAACATCAAGGATACTAGGACGCTCCTCTCTGCGAGAAGAACGCGTAGACGCGAGAAGATCATCGAAGAGATCTCTTCTCTGGGAAACCTAACGCTTAGATCTGTAAGAAAATCCAAACAGGAGGTAAGAAACCTATCACCTACAGTATAAGTAGCTTTCGTTTGATTGCATGCCTTTAGTTTAGCTATATGCAGATTTTTCGGCACCCAGGGTGTGTTTAAACCCTCTTCGCAGATTAGGGATCTAGTTGAGCACCTCTAGATGGGCCAAACACGTTGTTCTCCTTCAGTTGGAGGCTCTAGATGTTGTCGGGTGCCTAGAGGTGGTCTCCCTATTAGAGGGGAGAGTTGGAGCACACCAAGTGTTCGACAAAATGATTAGTGTAGCTAAATATTACCTCAGATATTTTTAACAGCTCAATTAAATGCATTGGTAGCATTTAAATCAGTATATTAGTCTAGTTTCAGCTTACATGGGACTACGGTCCAATGGGTGGGCTCCCACAGTCGCCTCTAGGTTTAGATAACCTAGCTCTAGGTTCAGATAACCTAAAAACAGTAAAATAAACAATTAGTAGCTATATTCAGTATTTTATTTTTAGTGGCACTGTACAGGATTAGATATCCATTGGGTTGGGCTCCCACAGTCGTCCCTAGGTTTAGATAACCTAGTAAACCCTACTAAATGCGGGACTTACAAACCCGGGTCTAGCTAGGGATGCGCGCATAGCAAGTACAGTTACCGGGCCCAAACAGCAGCATGATTACTATTTTCACTTATTATGATAATAGCTTTCAAATTCGTAACCTAGTTATGTGAATATAGTTTAAGCTCAGTTTTAGTTTCAGTTTCAGTTTAGTTCTTCTAGTTGATACCATGAGATAGCTCCATGCTTAGATTTTATTATGCATGCCATGTTCAGTATTTATGCCATGTAACTTCAGTATGCCATGCTTTAACAAAATTCAGTGCATGTTTTTAAATAGCATTCTTTAAAAACATGTTTGCATCGTTGCATGTTTTAGTGAGGTAGTTGGTTTCTTACTAAGCTTAAAGCTTAAAGATACTATTTTCCCTTATACTGCAGATAAAGGTAAAGGGAAGATGGACTAGCAGAGGAAGTTGGAGGTCAATGCAGAGATGGTGTGTGTGGCAGGAACCTGGAATGAAGATCCTTAGGATGTTTAGCAAATTAAGAACTTAGTTTCTTTCTTAAGACACTTTTATGCATTTCTAGTGGTTTAAATGCTATGAATTAATAAATCTTGCACTATGTCATGTTAGAATGCTAGTTAGTGGATATTAGAATGTTTTCCATGCACTGTATAATTGTTTTGTGAGGTTTTGGCACGAACTAGTGCTGAAATCAAAGTTTCAGTGCGAAATCAGAAACCCAGATCGATCTACGGATTGATCAGAACTGGGTTGTACCACTGGATCGGTCAGCTGACCGATCCAGTCGCGAACAGAGAGTTAGCGTCTGTTATGGATCGGTCAGCCGACCGATCCAGATGCGAACAGTGGGTACAGAAGCTCACTGATCGGTCACTGGATCGGTCTACCGACCGATCAGTGTACTCCTGGATCGGTCGGTAGACCGATCCAGCCGCATACAAAAGCGAGATGGTTTGTGGATCGGTCAGCCGACCGATCCAGAGTCTTTCTTCGTGCCAGTATCAAGCTGGATCGATCACTGGATCGATCCGACAGCCCAATCGATTCATGGATCAATTGAAATGCCTGATTATAGCTAGCAGGACATCCGAGAGGCATAGATTATCTTTCCTAGCATGTGTACAACTCCTAGGTACACCTAGAATATTAAGTTCAGATTTTACAGTAATCAGTTTAGTAAAATTTTAATCAATCCAGATTTTCTCAATAGTAATTTAGTACAACATAATGTAGCGATCGGCCTTACAGCCTAGTCAGTAGAAGGCGGGTCGTTACAATAGAGGTTTGGGATACAAACCTAATACAAAAAGGATGTGCCTTCTTACCATAGAGTTCCATATAGTTATGGAACTAACCCTAGGCTTAATGGTCAAGTCAAAAATACAAGGGAAGTTATCCCTAGAGTAATTTTGCAACAACAAACGTGACTAAGACTTCTAAGAAGTCTAAGAAAGTCACAAGGAAAGAAATCCCTAGAGTTGACCTAGAAAAGATGATCAAGGACTCTAAGAAGCCTAACAAGGTCACTAGGAAGGTATATAGGGAAGTTATCTCTAATGAATACCTAGAGCATCCAAGGAGCACCAATAGGTTTTGGGTTCCTAGGAGCATTTTCTCTACTCCTTAGATGAGTTAGAAAGTGTCAACTCTGATTATAAGGGTAGTTAACCCAACTTTGATGAAGTTGACACTCGGAGAGCATTTTCAAGGTTATTGTTAACCTTTGAAAATGAAAAGGATTATGATTTACTCTTGAGATGAGTAAAATGTGCCATAATTTGAGAAAATTGATTTTAAATTAAATCGGCATAAGTGGGAGAATCGTAAAGAAATGTCAAGTTGGGATTTTGACATTTTATTGGGAAGTTAAAGGCAAATCTAAGTCTTATTTTAATCTGTTATTCTTTAAAAGAGTAATTTGTGCCAAAATTTGAGGAATATGCTTAATTTAAATTGGCACAATGTAGGAAAAGCAAAGGAAATGTCAAAATTGGATTTTGGCATTTTCTTGGGAAATATTGGGCAATCTAGGTTTAAACTTTAAGTTAGCTAAGGTTTAAGGATACTTAGATAGTTATTCTAGGTATTTTATTAATGCTAATTTTCCATGCTTTGTTTTCCCATCATATGTCATGACATCATATTTATTCTTGCACTCATGCCTTATTATGAAAAATACAAAAATATCATGTCATGTCATACATACATCATGTAGTCATAGAAAATTTTATTTTGAAAATTATTTATCTTTGATGTATACCATAACACATCATGCATTATTTTAATTCCTTGCAAACTAAGGACAAATGAGGTTCATTAACAAGTAACATCCTTGGTGGATGTTCCTAACCTGAAAATGCCTAGATAGATATGCATGATCCCTAGATTAGGGCAAGATCGAAGTTTACATCTCACTAAAGAACTATAAGGTGACTTGTATGTAATTTCGTACACATTAGATACAAGTGAGATGTTAGGGTGATAAACAAAACTCAAGGTGTTGATTAAGTGCATTCTTTTGAGTTTTAAGTTCATTAAAACAACACTAGTTATGTATTTTCCAATCATTGGGAAAGCTAATGTACAAGTCATGTGCATTGAGCCCAAAGAACATGGTTGAATATTGGTTTTGAAAAAGGTTTTAAAATGATTTTAGAAAACCTTGATGAAGACTATCTTTTGATAGTAATCATCATTGAAAAGTTAGACACAAACTAGAAGAAAATACTAAAGTTTTTACAAGTTTTCAAGTTTACGTCAATCTTGGAAAATAGAAAGTATTTTCATAGAAAACTATTTTTTCTTGATAGTATATGCCCTAAGGAATGTCTATATAAATTTTCATGATTTTTCAAATTTTATAGAATTTTTGGGGAGTTTCTGAAATTGACTGAAAGTGAATTTCAGCATTTTCAAAACTTCAATCGATCACCCGATCGATTGGAGTGCCTCAATCGATCGGGCAATCGATTGAGAAGGCATTTCTCGTGAGTAGAAGCTCGCTGGATCGATCCACCGATCGATCTACACAGTCTGAATCGATCAGTGGATCGATTCAGCTAGGTTCAATCGATTGGGACCCAACTCCAATCGATTGAAATGCTGATTTTAGCTGGGTAAGCTCAAGTTCAGCATATTTTAGTCTATATAACCACTCCTTACCCCTCAAACTCATTTGTATACATTTAGGGAGAGTTTTCATGATGAAAACAAGGATGGATTGGTTAAGGAAGACTAAGTAGAGGTTTATGTTGAGGTTTAGTCTCAATATTAAATTTTTGAATCTCAAAACTTCTAAATTTGGGTTTTCTATATGTTTAGGGATTCCAAGTCATTGTTGGTCCAATGACAAAAGTTACGTGCATGTCTTTAGGGGGAGTTACTCTTTAAGGACATGAAAATCTATTTTTCATATACCTTGGAAGGTGGTTAACCTTCTTTCATGAAAATGTTCAAGGTTGGGCATTTGAATACATTGGAGAGTGGATATCTTCATTGTTCAAGTGGTAATGCTCAAGGGTGAGCATTAAGGAAAATGAAAGGTATGAGACATTCATTATCGTGTTGTGAGCAACGAGTGAAGTTGTAAACAACGTTGAGTGACTCTTCAGGGAGAGAGTTATTGATGTGTGCCAATAGGGGAAGAATGTGTGGTTAAGTTAGGCCTTCTTTACCTAAAGAGGGAGTTTGCCCTCTAGGAAAGGGGGAGAATGAAGGAAACCCTCATTCATACATTGGCATGACGGAAGTTGGGGCTATGAGATTAGCCTAACTTAAAGGTATTGTCAAACATCAAAAAGGGGGAGATTGTTAGTGCAATATCCCTAGGTCAAGGTTGACCTGGTTGACTAAGCTTGAGTTGGCCCAAGCTTGACTCTCGATGTTTGGATTTTGATGTTTGACGATACATGGAGACAGTACATGGAGATTGCAACTGCAATTATTCATGTGGAGAGATTGTTGTCAAGTAGGTCAAGATTGATTGGATACTTGAGGTGAAAGTCCTGGTGAGTGAAATCAGGCAGAAGAAAAGTCCTGGTGAGTGAAGGCAGGCAGAAGGAAAGTCCTGGTGAGTGAAGCCAGGTGAAAGACCTAGTGAGTGAAGCTAGGTTGAAGGGAAGTCCTGGTGAGTGAAGCCAGGAACGGGAAATGCAGGTGGGTCAAGGCTGATTGGACACCTGGTATTGGTAAGTCCAAGTGGGTCAAGGTTGACGGGACACTTGACACGAGGAGAGAAAGTCCAAGTGGGTCAAAGGGATTGACCGGACACTTGGTGAGGGAGTCCTAGTAGGTTAAGGGTGATCAAATGCTAGGCATGATGTACCAACAAGTCATGGTTGGCCAGATGTTGGTTTAGGAGACTTTGGACTTAGTTTTGGGCAAAAACCATGAGTTGGATCGATCAGCCAATCGATTGGCTCATGCCCAATTGATCAACTGATCGATTGGGTGAGTACCCACGACAAGCCTCCTCCCAATCGATCAGTGGATCGATTGGGAGAAGCTCGCGATCACACAGAACGGCTCTGGATCGATCGGCCGATCGATTCAGAGCCTCCAATCGATCGGTCGATCGATTGGGAGCTGAGATTTTGCGCGATAAGCCCTAGATCGATCGACCGATCGATCTAGACATTTCCCAAGAGCACAGAGGCACTCTGGATCGATCGTTCGATCGATCCAAAGCCTCCTCAATCGATTGGGAGCAATCCAATCGATTGGGATTCGACCGTTGGCGCAGATAAAGCTGTTGGCGAGCGTTTTTCTGCGCACTTCTTCTCCGGCTCTCATCCACGCGACGACAGCGATTCCACAGCTTCTCCACACAGCTCTCACCGCCAGTTCTTGAAGATTCTTGGAGGCTTGTGCTGTTGCACGTCCAAGTCAAGAGGCGAGGAAGAAGTTAGGGTTTCTTGTGCTAACTTGTAAGATCTTATTGTATTTTGTTTCCCTTTCCTTTCTTATTGTACTGAGAGCTTGTAAGGCTTCTCCGCCTTCGGTAGTTATCGTAAAGGAGTATTTTTCATAGTGGAGGGTGCGTGAGTGTGTGGATCCTTGGATTAGTCACCTCTTCTTGAGGTGGATACCAAGTAAATCCCTAGTGTTAGCGTTGTATGTTGTTTCTTGTATTTTCCGCTGCTATTATCTTGAAGAAACAAGCAACGACGAGCACGAGATCACGATGAGCTATTCACCCCCCCCTTTAGCTACATTTCGGTCCCAACAAACATGTCTTACTTGATAAGATAACCATAAAAGTTAGGGTTTTATCGTAATTTATATATATGCATAGTAGTTAGCACTATGTGTATGTGATTTTGAGAGACTTCAATTATACTTATGAGACGAGCGATGATTATGCTTGTGTGTATAACACTAGAGGCATGAAAGTACTGATCAGCTCAGATCAACCTAACTATCCAGATTCACAATGGTTTTACACATCAAGAGGTAAAATCCTATACCAATGATGTAATTAAAACTTGCATGGATCTCTGGTGAGTTCCCCATTCTGCTACGTTTATTGTTTAATTTTTGCATGAAACCCAACAGCAAGGCCACTCGCAGCTGCATAAGGTGACCACGCGGGTTGCTCGTGGCTATACAAGGTCATAGTTGCACAAAGCAATCACATAGGGTTGCTCGCAACTCATAATTACAAGCACAATAAAAAATATTTCAGTAAGGAAAGTCTAAAAAACTGATATATTGATGGATTTGTAATTCCTTCTGTCCATTATTTTATAATGTAAACAATGAAAATGATGAGTAGTCCATTTTGTTAGACAATCTACCAGAGATATTGAGGAATTAGATGAATTGAAATTACAACTTCAACTTATCTGTGAGAGTGTCCTAAGTAGATAATCTCATATTGCTAAGCAGGAAAGGAGCTGCTTGGGATGACTGAATTGCCTAGAAGACTAGGTTGTCTTGTATGACTGACTGCTAAGTCCGAGTGTAGAGTTTGAGTCAGTCGAGTCTGACTTCTGAGTTTGACAGCCGAGTGTGACTGCCAAGTCTGACTATCAAGTTCGACTACCGAGTCTGACTAATGAGTTTGACTCTAGGTGCTAATTTTGAGTCAGCCTAGTGCTAACTTCGATTGTTGATTGTCGAGTTAATCGATTGTTGAGTGTTGAGTGCCAAGTCATTGACTGCCGAGTGTCGAGTGGCCAACTATCAAGTATCAAGTCATCAACTGACAAGTGCTAAGTCATTGGTTGCTGAGCCAAATGTAGAGTTCTTGAGAGTCAAGTTGTTGAGTCAGGAAATGTTAAGGCCTATGTTCAACGCAATTTCCTTGAAACAAATTCACCCCACCTCCGATTATGCTTCGAGGTTCTCTCGGGTCATTTGTTTCCTAGGATACAGCTACAAACTATAATCATCACCAAGCACTGGTGGATCATGGTGAACCAAAAATGTACCCGAGTGTTATCACGAGTAGTTCAGTTGAGCAGGTGCACGATTGAGAGAAAAGAATCAGGGAACGAAAGTGGAGGAATTCTTTTGATATTGCTTTTGCTTCTATTTTTCTGCTCTTACTCATATCCTCCTTTTATTGGAGTGCTCACCCCTGGCTACAATGAATGGCCGAGTTATAGACATTTAATGTTGGGTTTAATGATAGTCATCTGCCATTACTAATAACCTATTATTGTGAGAGGTTATAGAATTTCCATTAACTTCAGATTAATGATTCTGTTACACTCTTAAGCAAGTAGAAAAAAGAGATTCAGATGGTAAAACGTTGGTTCATTCGCATGGGCAAATCCTACCCTGACAAGTCTGGTATTCGACGCTCGCAGGTTATGCTCATGCACAAGTCAACATGGTTCAGTGCAATCTGGACCCTGGGTTTGCACCCCTTCTGCACACCCATGCATGAGAGAGAGAGAGAGAGAGAGAGTCTCTCCCAATGTATTTGTTCACATCATCAATATATGTGCAACAATATAAACTAACCATAGTGCTTTGACACTTTCAATATGAGACTAAACTCATACACAAAGGAGTCTTCTTTTTCTTTTTCACCTCATTTTTCATTCACATTTCTAACAATCTCTCACATGAATGGAAACAAAGTATGTGATAGCATTCAATAGTTAAGTCCAATATGGGATAAGTAGGTTTTACCCTTTAAACCTTCTCTTGTGAAGATCTGTTTGCTTATAAGCTGATAGTAGACACGATATTCTTGAACTACTCTATCGATTGTGTAAGCATAGACATATCTCACCCAAGACTCTTTTTGATATATCTCAGTTCTCATGAGTGTATTTATTCTTGGTCATGAACACCCCTGATTTTGTGAGAAACTCTAAGAATTGTGCCTCTACTGCTCTTCGAAGCGGCCCCACTTCTTTCTTACATTAGTGATCTCTAGATCACGAAAGTTCATTTGTTTAACATTCATCGTTCACTAATCTATTGGATTGTTCCCCTACAGTGAGCAACTTTATTGATACAGTTAGATTGCTCCTTTAAATCTAGTTCTTGGAATTTCCAGTCTATATAGGCTAGGTTTCCTTTACACCAACATTTTTCATCTGCATCAAGTCCATCTCTCTTGATAAACTTCCAACTAATTCTTAGTTTAACCCTTTGGTTAACATATCTACTAAGTTATCCTTTGACTTCACAAAATCGACAATAATAATTACCATTGAGAGTACTTGTCTAATGATATTATGTCTACAACATATATTTCTAGACTTACCATTATGCAAATGACTCTATGTCTGACACATTGCTAAAGACTATCATAATGTATCTAAATTGTTGGCACTGATTTTGATCATCTAGGAACATCTTCTAAGAATTATCTTAGTCATTCAGTCTCTTCACTACATTTGTCAAAAGTTATAAACTCAGGTTCCATCGCGAATCTGGTTATTATGGTTTGCTTAGAAAATTTCCATGAAATAGCTGCACCTTCCACAGTGAATACTTATCCACTCATAGTCTTAGAGTCTTTTTGTTAGATATCCAATTTGTATCATTGTATCCTTCGATCACGACAAGATATCTTGTATAATGCAGTCTATATTCATAAGTATACGTCAAGTACCTCAATACTCTTATTATCCCTTTCTAGTGCTCAACACCGAGATTACTTGTGTATATACTTAGTTTACTTACTGCGTAAGCTAAGTCTAGTTATGCAGAAATCATCAAGTACATCAAACTTCCAATCACTTGATAGTACTTACTCTATCTAAGAGATACTTAGATACAAACCCCACCAACAAATGTGATGGAACCCGAGACAATGATGGATAGAACCCCAAGAGCTAGAAGATAAGAGTGTGAGTCTTGACTCATAATCAAGAACCGGAATGAACCAAGTCTACGAAGGAAAAGGAAACGTCACACCAAGGGTGATAAGTTTTGATGGGTTGAATGCCACGAGAGTAAACTCAATACGTTCAGAAGTCCTTTCAAGAACTAAGAGAGCACACAAATCTCACCAAAACCAAGTTACCTCATATTAAGATTTACCTCCCTTGTATAATAGGAGTGAACAAGGAAGAGCACAAAATAAATGCATGTATCAATTAGAGTCCCAATGTCGTATGCCTCATGCAAGTGATCTAAGAACCCAAAATAAAATAAATGCATGTATAATTAGAGTCCCAATGTATTATACCTCATGCAAGCTATCTAGGAACCCAAAACAAAATAAATGCATGCACAATTAGAGTCCCAATGTCGCATGCCTCATACAATCAATCTAGGAACCCAAAACACTCAAGTCTTCATGCATGAACGAATTCCCATGCTTATTAGCATTCTTCCATTATGCATGGCTGAGTCATGGAAGGATACACCTGATTATGTAGATTAGGCCATGACTAGCAGTTGGGATTATCTTGGTCTCTCCTTGCTCATAATCAGCTTAATGTTATTTGATTAACCCATTTAACACTTCCTTAAAACGCTTTATCCGAAGTCTTGTAATTGGGTGTTTTGGAAGTGATAAATGATCTCTCGTAGCTTCAGCCCTTGGGCATACATCATTCTCCCCTTCTTGAAAAGGATTTGTCCTCAAATTATCACCTACATCAAATGGGGACAAATCAGCAACATTAAAGTAGAATGTACACCATACTAACCTGGTAGTTTAAGTTTGTAGGCATTATCATTGATATGTTCCAATACTTGAAATGGGTCATCCCCTCGAGGTAAAAGTTTAGAATGATGTTTGTTTAGAAATTGCTCCTTTTGGTGGTGCAACTAAACCCATTCTCCCGGTTCAAACATAATTTTCTTACTCCCTTTGTTAGCTTGTTGCATGTATTACTGGGTTCTTTTCTCAATATTCAGTTGTACTTGTTCATAAATCTTCTTTTCAAATTTAGCCTTCTGCTTACCATCTAATTTTATATGCTCACTTATAGTCAAAGAAATCAAATCTAATGGTGACAAGGGATTGAATCCATAAACAATTTCAAACGGAGAAAGTTGAGTCACAAAATGTATGCTCCTATTATAAGCAAATTCAACATGAGGTAGACATTCCTCCCATATTCTCAAATTCTTGTTAATGACTGCATGGAGTAAAAAAGACAAAGTTCGATTGACCATTTCAGTTTGCCAATTGGTTTAGGGGTGACAAGTAGTAGAGAATAATAATTTAGTTCCTAATTTCCCTCATAAAGTCTTCCAAAATAACTCAAAAACTTTGCATCCCTATCAGAGACAATGGTCCTAGGCATGCCATGCAACCTAATAACCTCTCTCTAAAGAACAATTCAGCTATATGCGATGCATCATCGATTTTATGACATGGAGTGAAATGCACCATTTTGAAAAACCTATCTACTACGATAAAAATTGAATCTCCCCCTCTTGGTCTAGGGTAATCTCGAAATAAACTCCATTGAAATATCAGTCCAGGGTTCACTAGGTATAGGCAAAGGATTATACAAGCCGCAGGGTTTCAATTTAGATTTAGCTTGTTTGTAAGTGATGCACTTCTCACAAATTCTCTCAACGTCACGTTTCATATGAGGCTAAAAGAAATGATCATGTAAAACCACTAAAGCCTTAGTAACGCCAAAATGACCCATCAAACCACCATCATGGACTTCCCTAGTAAACAATACACTCAATGAACATATAGGCACACACAATCTATTTTCACAAAATAAAAACCCATCATGCCTATAGAACTTACAAAATGCAACCTTGTCACATGCTTTGAACACATCAGAAAAATCAGCATCGTTAGTATAAAAATCCTTGATATATTCAAATCTAAGTAATTCATATCTAAAGTGGAAAGTAAAGCATACCTTCGAGATAATACATCAACAACCACGTTCTCTTTTCCTTGATTGTATCTGATCACTTAAGGAAATATCTCAATAAATTCCACCCATTTAGCATGGTGTCGATTTAACTTATATAGGCTCTTCAAATGCTTTAAAGATTGATGATCTGTGTGAATCACAAATTCTTTCGGCCATAGGTAATGCTACCTTATCTCCAATGCTCTCACCAACGCGTACATCTTTTTGTCATATGTGGGATAGTTAAGAGTGGCTCCACTCAACTTCTTACTAAGTAAGCAATGGGTCTCATATCTTGCATAAGCACAACACCTACACCAACACTAGAAGCATCACATTCGATTTCAAAGGTTTTAGAAAAATCTGGTAGGATTAGTCAAGGAGAAGAACTTAACTTTTCTTTCAAAGTGTTGAATGTCTTCTCTTGCTCCTTTCCCCACTTGAATAACTCATTTTCCTTGATAACTTTAGTAAGAGGAGTTACAATATTGCTAAAATCATGAACAAACTATCTATAGAAGCTGGTCAAACCATGGAAACTCCTCACTTGGCTAATTGTTGTCGGTGTTGGCCACTCTTCGATTTCTTTAACCTTTTCCTCATCCATCTTAATTCCTTTAGCACTAACAACTAACAACAAAACTAAGAAACACAACTTTCTCTGTACAAAAGGAGCATTTATTGAGGTTAGCAAAAAGCTTCTCTTCTTTTAACACACTTAAACTGACCTTAAATGTGTGACATGCTCTTCTAAGCTTCTGCTATAAATCCAAATATCATCAAAATACACAACTACAAATTTCCCTAAGAAAGCACACAAAACATGGTTCATAAAATGTGTAACGCCCACCCTCCTAGTGCTCTCTAGGGTGAATGGTACTCATCTATGAACTTTACTTAACCAGTGTTGCTTATACTAATGATAGTAGTACATAAAATTTTCTAAACTTAGATGCAGAACTTTTCCACTAATTTGGTTCTTACGGTGAGTGACATCATAACATGCAGTTAAGGAGCATAAGTACTACTAGCTTCTTAATACATTCTTACTAAACATGCAACACATAAAGGAACGTAAATGATTCATTTCAACACTCAACTCATAATTCTAAAGTAGTTAAAGCATTTCTAACTATAATTGCATGAAAAGGGCCATAATGAATTTCTTGCACTCTTTAAAACTAATCTACATACAATGCATCAAATAGTATACCTCATGTGCCAAAAACATCAATCTCAGGAAAATATGGAATCATAATATCTAGCAACCATCCACCAAAACTAGTCTATTCAATCATTAATAACAGAAATACTAGATGACACCCGACCCATGCAAAACTAACAATTTATGACATCCTCTTAACAATAATTAAAAAGTGAAATCTCTAAAATTTTACTAGCAATTTTAAAAAGGAAATCTTAATATGCTCCCAACGAATTCTCAAGGCTTTCCATAGTCCAGGCATCACACACACACCATCACGCATCCCCTTGTCGCCTTCCTTCACTATTATTTTCCTTTTCCTTTATCTGCAATAAGAGGAAATGCAACTAGTAAGCAACAAGGCTTAGTAAGTACTATCTAGCTCACAAAAGAAATCTCGAAATGTGCAAACATGTTTTTAAAATACTTTTCATGCTAGAATATTACTTACAACGATAGTACAGATAAACATGCGTAATTACTTTTGTACCAATAGAGGAACTAAAACATGATTAAATCAAGGCAACAAGCATATACAAGCATTTAACTTCCTTAAACTCGCTTTTTCTTAACTTAACTTGAAACTTGGAAATTCTTTAAACTTGAAAACTTTGCTAAAGCATATACTTGAAAATAAAGAGCTTCACTTGGGATCCCTAAGGCGTAAGTACCATCTTATGTGCGTTCCCTAATAGGTTGGGGTAGCGAGCCACCAATCCTAAAAGGACAGACCTCGGTCTACCAGGGACAAGACCATGGAATTGGGCACCTGGATTTATTTACGACAACCTTGGAAGTCGGGTACTGGCCTTTCAAAGTAAAATATCTTAATTACTTCTTTAAATGTCTTGGCATTTTAACAAGCACCTTGTGTGCCAAAATCCCTAAAGTCTTGACTTTGGGATCTACTTAAGGACTTGACCTTTTTCTTTCTTTTCTTTATCTTTCTTATACTTTTCTTAAACTCAAAATATTGATAGGGTATTTTTCTATGCATCTATAAGTGAAACTAACTAGGTAACACACAATCATGCATAGAACACAAAAGAAATCTGCACATATAATATTTCTACGACGAGAAATCAACGGAAAACAACTCTTACTGCAGGTGAGCAGTACTTACAGTATTATCTTGAACTTACTAACACGAAACCTCTCTAGGAATCCGGTGAAACTTGAGATCCTCGCGCTTTGCTTACGTCCACGCGTTCCTCTCGTCAAGACTAGTCGGAAAATATCCAAAAGCTCCCTCGAAATTGTCCTAGCCGGCCACCACAAGAAGCCTTAGGCTTCTTTTGTTTTTTTTTCGCCCAAGCCAAGGAGGGATTCGGCGCATAAAATAAAGAGGCAAAATTAGGTCGAGAATCCCCTTATTTCACTTAAGTTCTTCTATTTATACCTAAGGGTATTTATTAACTTTTCTCTGCATAAAATTATCCTGCTCTCTTTTCTTTCAGCACACCCTTGCTGGGGCACTTGGTCATCTTGACATTCTTAAGACTTTGCTTACTAAGGGGTTCTGGGGTCGAACCTTGACCTGACAAATTTTACCGCAACTTTATTTCTTTTGGTAAAAATACTAAACGACCTCCGAAAATTCTATAAAAATACTATAAAGATTTCTAAAAGTCTCTAGAATATTTATAAAGCATGTCTAAATATTTATAAGCACTTTTATAACTCAAAATAAGAAAATTTGGGGTGTTACAATTCTCCATACCTTATAAAAAGTTCATCCTCGAACTTAGAATAATTCTGGATATTTTTGTCTCATACTTTCCTCACGCTCCCAAGTAGCTTCCTCATACTTCTGATTTTGCCAAATGACCTTCACTAGTGGTACTTCTTTATTTCTGAGTCTCTTAACTTCTCTGTCCACTATCTGTGTAGGTCTGCTCTCATAGCTAAGATTCTCCTGGATCTGCACTGACTGAGGCTGAATCACTTGGCTGAGGTCGTGGACACACTTCTTTAGCATGGAGACATGAAATACATTGTATATTGCTGACATGTCTTGTGGTAAGTCCAGCTTGTAAGCTACTTTCCCAATCCTCTCTGTAATCAGGTAGGGTCATACGTAGCGAGGACTTAACTTGCCCTTTTTGCCAAATCTCATCACTCCCTTCATAGGAGCGACCTTGAGAAAGACTGAATCCCCTACTCGGAATTCAAGTGGCCTACAGCGTGTGTCAGCATAGCTTTTCTGCCTACTCTGGGTCGTCTCAATTCTCTGTCTGATCTTCTGGATAGCCTGAGTGGTCTCATCTATCAACTCAGTCTGAATGCCTAGCTCTATTTCCTTTTCTTTCTTTTCACCTGCTTCTTGCCAGTAGATGGGTGATCTGCACTTCCTACCATACAGCGCTTCATACGGTGCCATCTTAATAGTGGTCTGATAGCTATTGTTGTAAGCGAATACAGCTAAGTACAGATACTTGCACCAACTGGCATTAAAATCTAATGCACAAGCTCTGAGCATATCTTCTAAAATATGATTTACTCGTTCTGTCTATCCATCAGTCTGAGGATGGAAGACTATACTAAACTTGAGTTTGGTGCTTAGTGCATTCTGAACACACTCCCAAAAGTGAGAGGTGAAGCGCCCATCTCTATCAGAAATGATAGATTTCGGCACTCCATGAAGTCTGATCACTTCCTTAACATAGAGTTGTGCCAACTGCTCTATAGAGTAGGACACTTTGATGGCTAGAAAATGGGAAGACTTGGTCAATCTGTCCACTATTACCTATATTACATCATATCCATTAGTGGTTCTTGGAAGACCTATTATAAAGTCCGTGGATATTTCCTCCCACTTTGACTCCGGTATTGGAAGGGGTTGTAGGACTCCTCCTGGTCTTTGGTGCTCCGCTTTGACTCTCTGGCTTGTCAGGCAGGTGCTGACATATTTAGCAACATCTCTCTTGAGTCCAGACCACCAGAATCTCTGTTTCAAATCTTGATACATCTTGGTGGAACTAGGATGCATGGAGTAAGGTGTACTATGAGCCTCTTCTAGGATCTTCTTTCTCAGTTCCTCATCATTAGGGGCACAAAGGCGGCTTCCCAGATAGAGGATTCCACTGTCTGATACTTGAAACTCTGAATTTTCTTAGTTTTGTATCCCTTGCTTGATCTTTTGGATATCTGGATCCTCACTTTGCTTTCTCTGTATATCCTCAAGCAGGGTTGACTCTAAGGTCAATGCAGAGAGTTGCCCATAAATAACTTCAACTCTAAAGTCTGACAATTCCTTCTGTAGTGGCATTGCTAATGATGACAAGGACATCAGGGGTGCACTGGATTTTTGGCTTAGTGCATCCGCCACTTTGTTAGCTTTACCTGAGTGGTAGATGATTTCACAGTCATAATCTTTAACCAACTCTAGCCACCTATGTTGTCTCATGTTTAAATCTTTCTGGGTAAAGAAATACTTCAAACTATGATGGTCTATGAAGATTCTGCACTAAACTCCATACAAATAATGTCGCCAGAGTTTTAGTGCAAAGACCACAGCTTCTAGCTCAAGATCATGAGTGGGGTAGTTATTCTCATAGTCTTTGAGTTGTCTGGAAGCATAAGCTATAACCTTCCCCTCTTGCATGAGTACCGCCCCCAGGCCCATCTTGGAAGCATCACTGTATATATCAAAACTCTTGTCACTCTCTGGAACAGTCAGAATGGGGGCACTGGTCAGTCTTTTCTTCAGTTCTAGAAAACTGTGCTCACACTTATCTGACCACTCAAAATTCTTGTTCTTTCTGGTCAGGGCTGTAAGTGGAGAGGCTATCCGGGAAAAGTCCTCCACGAACTTTCTGTAATACCCTGCCAGACCTAAGAAACTTCTGATTTCTCTAGCATTTTTGGGTCTACACCAGTTGCTGATTGCCTCTATCTTGGCAGGATCTACTTTGGTGTCCTCTTTTGAGATGACGTGGCCTAAGAATGCTAGTTGGTCTAACCAGAACTCACACTTTGAGAATTTTGCATAGAGCTGTTTCTGCTGAAGGATCTGCAACACTATTTTCAAGTGTGTAGTATGGTCCTCTGGAGTTCGTGAATATATCAGAATATTATCGATGAACACAATTACAAATTTATCTAGATATTCCCTGAAGACATGATTCATTAGTTCCATAAAGACTGCTGGAGCATTGGTCACTCCAAACGGCATCACTACGAATTCATAGTGACCATATCTCGTTCTGAACACTGTTCTGGGTATGTCACTTTCTTTAACCTTCAGCTGGTGATATCCCAAGTGTAAATCTATCTTCGAGAAAACTGTGGCCTCTCTTAGCTGATCAAAGAGATCATCTATTCTGGGAAGAGGGTACTTGTTCTTAACTGTTACTTTGTTCAACGCTCTATAATCTATGCACATCTGCATAGATCCGTCTTTCTTCTTAACGAACAACACTGGAGCTCCCCATGGTGAATGACTGGGGCGGATGAAACCTTTGTCGAGCAGCTCCTGAAGTTGTTCTTGTAACTCCTTTAGCTCTGCTGGAGACATCCGGTACGGAGCTTTTGAAATTGGACCGGTACCAGGAACTAACTCAATTTCAAACTCCACTTCTCTATTGGGAGGTAGTCCAGGTAGCTCTTCTGGAAATACCTCTGGATACTCACAGACCACTCGAACATCCTCCTGCTTGAGTCCTTTCTTTTCTTCTGCATTCACAATGTATGCAAGAAAACCAGCACACCCTTTAGCTAACATCTGGTGAGCTGTTAGAGAAGAAAGGAATTTCTGGGTCTTCCTCTTTGGGACTCCCGTGAACTCAAAGGATGGTTCACCTTTTGGACTGAAAATCACTTTCCATCTGCGGCAGTCCACCGAGGCACTATACTTGCTGAGGAAATCGATACCCAGAATGATATCGAAATCTTGCATCGCAAGGACTACCAAATCGACATATAGCTCTCGGTCTTAAATTCTGACTGGTACATCCCAGAGCCACTGGTTAGACTCCATGACTTCTCCAGAAGGTAGGGTTGTCATGAACTTGGAGTTCATGCTCTCTGTAGGCACCTGAAATTCTGTTACGATCGTGGAGGCACTAGCAGCTTCCTCTTTAGTGAGGGAGAATACTTTGGCACTGGCTGAAACTGGTGGGGCCTCCAACCTTTCCTGACTGAGATAGGGTCCATCTAGTGTTGTTGCCATGTGGTGTAACTACGCAGGCCTGCCTCCGTATTGCGTTGGCTGTTGCTGAGGTGCCTTAAACTTGTTAGGACATGCTTTAGCCAGATGCCCTTCTTGACCACACGAATAACATCCAGTCATACCCAAAAGACAGGCTCCTGGATGTACTCTCCCATATTTAGGACAGGGAGGGAACTTGGCCTGCTTGTTCGCTGAACCTCCCTTTTGGTTACCTCCTGAATTCCATTGTTTCCTTTTGTTACCCTTGCCCTTCCAGTTCTGATTACTTGACTGGGGTTTTTGACCCCCTACCGTCTTATCCTCTATCTTAACTGGCTTGAGCTGCGTTTGTTGTGCCTTAATGCTGTTCAGATAGTGCTCAGCGATTAACGCACTACTGACCAGCTCTTCACCAGTCTGCAGCCGGTGAGTTCCACTACTCACATTAAGTGTTATTTCTGGTCTCAGCATTCAGAGCATCAATCTGATTCGCTCCCTCTCTGTACTTACTAGCTCTGGGCAGAGACGAGCTAGCCTATTGAACCTTTTGACTGCTTCTTCCACTGACAGGTCACCTTGTCTGAACTTGATAAATTCTTCATAGTGTTTATTTGTGACTCGAAGATGGAAGAATTCTTCGTAGAACTCTGTCTCAAAGTCAGCCCAGCTCATCTGGTTGGCTGCTCTCTTGCTCTTAATTCTCTCCCACCACATGCGAGCATCTCCAGACAAGCAGAAAGAGGCACACTTGACCTTCTCGACTTCTGGCCAGTCAAGAAGCTCCATTGTGCTTTCTAGCATCTTGAACCAAGCCTGGGCATCCCAGGGCTCAATTGTGCCCGAGAAGTTTTCCGATTTTAGCTTCTGCCACTAGATAAGGTATGCTTCTTGTCTTTTAACTGTTGCGATGACTTCCGGGGCAGCCGGTGGGACCTCAATCACCACTGGAGTCTCCACGTTTACAGTTGGGGGAGTGGTAGGAACTAGCTGCTGATTAGCCATCAGATTGACAATTAGTTGTTGTTGGTAAGAACTGGCTGCTGATAATTAAAAAGTGAAATCTCTAAAATTTTACTAGAAATTTTAAAAAGGAAATCTTAATATGCTCCCAACGAATTCCCAAGGCTTTCCATAGTCCAGGAATCACACACACACCATCACGCATCCCCTTGTCACCTTCCTTCACTATTATTTTCCTTTTCCTTTATCTGCAGTAAGAGGAAATGCAACTAGTAAGAAACAAGGCTTAGTAAGTACTATCTAGCTCACAAAAGAAATCTCAAAATGTGCAAACATGTTTTTAAAATACTTTTCATGCTAGAATCTTTACTATTACTTACAACGATAGTACAGATAAACATGCGTAATTACTTTTGTACCAATAGAGGAACTAAAATATGTTTAACTCAAGGCAACAAGCATATAAAAGCATTTATCTTCCTTAAACTCGCTTTTTCTTAAATTAACTTGAAACTTGAAAATTCTTTAAACTTGAAAACTTTGCTAAAGCATATACTTGAAAATAAATAGCTTCACTTGGGATCCCTAAGGCGTAAGTACCATCTTATGCGCGTTCCCTAATAGGTTGGGGTAGCGAGCCACCAATCCTAAAAGAGCAGACCTCGGTCTACCAGGGCCAAGACCTCGGAATTGGACACCTGGATCTATTTACGACAACCTTGAAAGTCGGGTACTGGCCTTTCAAAGTAAAATATCTTAATTACTTCTTCTTTAAATGCCTTGGCATTTTAACAAGCACCTTGTGTGTCAAAATCCCTAAAGTCTTGACTTTGGGATCTACTTAAGGCCTTGGCCTTTTTTTTCTTTTCTTTATCTTTCTTATACTTTTCTTAAACTCAAAATACTGATAGGGTATTTTTCCATATGCATCTATAAGTGAAACTAACTAGGTAACACACAATCATGCATAGAACACAAAAGAAATCTGCACATATAATATTTCTATGACGAGAAATCAACGGAAAACAACTCTTACTGCAGGTGAGCAGTACTTACAGTATTATCTTGAACTTACTAACACAAAACCTCTCTAGGATTCCGATGAAACTTGAGATCCTCGTGCTTTGCTTATGTCCACGCGTTCCTCTCGTCGAGACTAGTCGGAAAATATTCAAAAGCTCCCTCGAAATTGTCCTAGCCGGCCACCACAAGAAGCCTTAGGCTTCTTTTGTTTTTTTTTTCGCCCAAGCCAAGGAGGGATTCGGCGCACAAAAGAAAGAGGCGAAATTAGGTCGAGAATCCCCTTATTTCACTTAAGTTCTTCTATTTATACCTAAGGGTATTTATTAACTTTTCTCTACATAAAATTATTCTGCTCTCTTTTCTTTCAGCACACTCTTGCTGGAGCACTTGGTCATCTTGACATTCTTAAGACTTTGCTTACTAAGGGGTTCTGGGGTCGAATCTCGGCTTGACAACTTTTTGCCGTAACTTTATTTCTTTTGGTAAAAATACCAAACGACCTCCAAAAATTCTATAAAAATACTCTAAAAATTTTTAAAAGTCTCTAGAATATTTCTAAAGCATTTCTAAATATTTATAAGCACTTTTAGAACTCAAAATAAGAAAATTTGGGGTGTTACAAAATGCATAAAAGTGCTTGGAGCATTAGTTAAACCCAAGGAATAACTAACCATTCATATAAGTCATGCGTGGTTTTAAAACCAGTTTTCCATTCATCACCTTCCTTCATCCTAATCTGATGATATCCACTCCTAAGATCGAATTTTGTTAACACACAAGAACTATGCAATTCATCAAGTATATCATCAACCCTAGGAATTGGATGGCGAAACTTTACTGTTATGTTGTTGATGACTCGACAATCTACACACATCCTCCATGTTCCATCCTTCTTGGGGACTAGTAACAATAGGCATGACGCAAGGGCTCATGCTTTCTTGAACATACCTCTTCTCTAGTAATTCATTAACTTTTCTCTGAAGTTCCTTTGCTTCTTCCGGATTGCTTCTCTAAGCAGGTCAATTTGGAATGGATACATCAGTATGAAGTCGATTTGGTGCTCAATTCCTCTAATCGGAGGTAAACCATGTGAAACCTCTTCAGGAAAGACCATCTTGAATTCTTGTAAGAGAGAAACAATAACACTAGGCAAAGAATGGTTAAAATTGTTAGTGCTCAAGAGAGTCTCCTTATACAAAAAGATAAGGGACAGCTGATTTGAAAACAAAGCTCGTTTGATCTCATTTTTTTTGTATAAAATTATTTTTCTTTCTCTCTCTTGTTTTTTCCTTTCCCACTCCTTTTGCCTCTTTCCTCTATTTTATTTTCTCTCATTTTTCCCTTAATTTTGTTTCTCTCAATTTCTTTTCCTCTCTTCTTTTCATTTACTTTTTGTAATCTCAACTAGTTCTCCATAACTTGTCTTGGAGTCAATGGTACAAGAATAATAGGTTGTCCCTTCAAAGTAAAAGTATACCTATTTGTGAGACTATCATGTGTTACCTTTTGATCAAATTGCCAAGGTCTCCCAAATAATAGATAACATGCATGCATGGGAACCATGTCACATAACAGCTCATCTTCATATTTGCTAATGGAAATTACTACCAAGAATGGCTTTGTTACCTTAATTTCACTGTAATCGTTTAACCACTGGAGTCGATAAGGATGCGAATGTTTCCGAGTTGGTAGTGACAATTTCTCCACTAAATCAATACTTTCCATATTGGTACAACTCCCTCCATCAATAATAACACTATAAACCTGTTGGAATGTATACTAAAAGCCTAACTTTTTGTATAAATATTTATTTAGAAATAAGAATCACATTGGTCAAATATCTACATTTATGCTAAGTGTAGTTGTCCATTTAATTTATATTGTAGACAACATGATGTGAGGAGACACACAGAAGATCATGTTATCAGATCCTTATAAATTATAAATAGTAGCTCACAACTAAGATGGAATGGATAAACCATTGGAGTGGTTGTAGTGTAATTTGGTATTAGTTTATCTAGACTATAAAATTACACTAGTACACTATGAGTGTATTGAGCAGGACCATCTAAGGTAGTTTCTTTTTATACTGACTATATAAAAGAAAAAAACCTTTATTATTATGGAAGTGCGTACTCTTAATCATGATATAATAACAAAAACGTATATTTAATATTTATTTCTTTAATTTATCAAAGGGTGTGATTTAGCTCGTTAAATCAATAGACCCGATAAGTTGGGAAATGATATTATTTATATGGTGTGTTATTGATTATAGAATGAAACTGTGTCCTAGTAATCTAGGTTGATAATGTCCCCTTGAGGAGCTCATAAGGATTGTCATGCAAACTCTATAGGTGGACCTAGTCCGACATGATAATGAAGTTGAGTGGTACTACTCTTGGAGCTAGATATTAATTAAGTGAGTTGTCAGTAACTCATTTAATTAGTGGGCATTCTATATCTTAAACACAGGGAGATTAATGCACTCATAATAAGAAGGAGCCCATAATGTAATTTGGGATTAGTGCCGTAGTTCAATAATAACTCTTTAGTGGTATGAGTTATTATTGATGAACTTGAGTTGGATGTTCGGGGCGAACACAGGAAGCTCAAGCTCATCGGAGACCAAAACCAATTTCTCCTCTCGGTCCCTGTTGTAGCCTCTATAAAACATTGTATCCACAAAGTCCATTTCTTACCCAAGTAATAGGCCGGCCACATCCTTGCTTGGTGCAAGGGGCTGGGCAAGCATGAGCTTGGAAGCCAAGAGGTGGCTGGCCATAGCTTGGTGCCCAAGCTAAGGGTCGACCACATGGAGAATAAAAGGAAAATGAAGTTTTGTTTAAAACAAAATTTTGTTAAAATCTTTCCTTATTTGTAGTTATCTACAATGGTTAAAAGAGAGATTTCATTTTGTTAAAATCTTTCCTTTTTGTAGTTATCTACAATGGTTAAAAGAGAGATTTTATTTTTTTTAAAATCTTTCCTTTTTTGTAGTTATCTACAATGGTTAAAAGAAAGATTTTAATTTTTCTTTTATAGCCATCCTCATGATTTTAAAAGAGAGTTTTAAAATTTTAAAATCTTTCTTTTTATAGCTATCTACAAAAGATTAAAGAGAGATTTTAATTTTGTTAAAATCTTTCCTTATTTGTAGTTATCTATAATGTTTAAAAGAGATATTTTAATTTTTGATAAAACTTTCCTTTTTTATAATCATGTTTTAAAAAGAGAAGTTTTAATTAAGCTTTCCTTTTTTTTTGTAGTTGTCCACATGTTTTAAAAGAGAGAGATTAATTTTAAAATTTTCCTTTATTGTCATGTACAATAGAAAAATTAAAAGAGAGAGATTTTAATTGTTATTAAAATTTACTTTTTTGCCAAGACCAAGGATTATAAAAGAGAGGGAGAGGGTGCCTCATGAGATAACCCTTATTCTTTTTCCTCTCTTCCTTGGTGTGGCCGGCCCCTTCATGCTCCTTTCTTCCTTGGTGGTCGGTCATTGAATCTCTTCCTTCTCTTTGTTTTCTTCTTTTATGGCAGACAACACCATTACCTCTTGTCTCCTCTTTTGCTTCCTTAGGGCCGGCGGCATCAAGGTCTCCTTAGTCCTTGTGGCCGGTTGCTTAGATAGGAAGAAGAAAAAGAGGAGATGCACTTGGTGGTCGGTTGCTTGGAGGAGAAGAAGAGGAAGGAAATTTCCTATTTTGGCACCTCTGGATGGCTTAAGAGTCTTGGAGAAGAAGAAGTGGTCCCGGTGGAATTTATCTTGGTAGATCGTCACCCACACGACGTCCAAGATGAGGTGAGGAATACAACAGAAGATCAAGATGTCTTTAGCTACAAAGAAGGGTATAACTAGTTGTCTTATTCTGCATCATACTAATTTTCTTTGTATGGATTTTGAAATACTAAACACAAGAGGCTAACGATTCTAGGTTTCGGATTTATGATTCGATCTTGTGTTTCTTTTGTTTTTTCAAACTTGTGATTCGATTGTTCTTATTGGTTAAACCTAGGGTTACTATAAAGAGATTAAATATTGAATTTCGTTGAAAGGCTTTGTCTAGGAAGTGGTGGATGATCTCATACCCAAGAAGGCCTAATGTCTCGCCATGTTTAACCTGGAAGTCGATCTCTGAAATAAATATTTAATCAAATTTGTAACATGGGTGGATTTGGATTAATAATGTTAAGCATCGTTTGCAATCCAAGTCTAAACCTCTAAGAACAGATAAGTTGAATTTAGAATCCATAATGTTAAGTTCTATTTGCGATTCTAAATTTAATTTCTAAAGAACACAATAGGTTGTTAGGAAAGGTTCGGGACTTGTACAAAATTTTTGTACAAGGGAACCAGTACGATATATTGGGGCAATTTCCCTAGGTCAAGTTTGACCAGTTTGACTAAGCTTGGTTTGAGTCAAGCTTGAGTCAGGGTTTGAGTTTTTATGTTTGACAATATATGGAGATTGCTAGGGCAATTGTTCATTTGACAATATATGGAGATTGCTGGAGCAATCGTCCGATTGTGGAGATGGTCAAGGGATTGACCAGGTTGATGAGAAAAGAAGTCAAGTAGGTCAAGATTGACAGGAGACTTGACTAGGAAAGTCCTAACTGAAGGTTAGGCAAGAGAGAAGTCAAGTGGGTCAAGGTTGACAGGAGACTTGACTGGGAAAGTCCTAATTGGAGATTAGGCAAAGGTAAGTCCAACAGGAAGGTTGGCAAGAGGAAAAATCAAAGTAAGTCAGTATTGACCAGACTTGGTGGTGAAAGTCCTGATAAGTGAGATCAAGCAATGGGCAAGTCCTAGTATAGCAAGACAAAGGGAAAGTCCTGGTGAGGAGCTAGGCAACTGGAAAGTCCAAGTGTGATCTTGGCAAAAGGAATGTCCTGGTGAGGAACCAGGAAACTGGAAATTCCAAGTGCGATCTTGGCAAAGTGAAAGTCCTGGTGAGGAGCCAGGCAATTGGAAAGTCCAAGTGTGATCTTGGCAAAGCAAGTCCTAGGATGATTTGGCTAGGAGAACCCGACAACTAGGATGAGGCCGATGGAAGCCCCAGAAGGCAAGGCGTGAAGGATGGGGAGATATCCGAGGGACGCAAGGCTGATGGAGGATGCTAGAAGGCTAGTTCGAGGTTGGTCAGGAGTAGTCAAATGCTAGGTGTGCAAACCCAACACGTCACGGTTGACCGAGATTTGGGTTTGGGGAGTTGGACTTGAGTTTGAGTCAAGTCTAGGGTGTTCAATCGATCGGGCGATCGATTGAACAGGCCCCAATCGATCAGCCGATCGATTGGGGTGTGTTGCGATTATTGTGATGGCCCTATCGATCGGCCAATCAATTGGGAGCATTACTCGTAAGTACAGATCGGTTGATCGATTGGGAGGAGAAGCTCTCGCACGGACGCGAGAGCACAGAATGGGTTTGAATCGATCGGTCGATCGATTCAAACGGTCCCAATCGATCGGTCGATCGATTGGGAAGTGACCGTTGCGCAGGTTGCAGGCGATGGACGGCTGGGATTGTCCGGATGTGACGTGGCAATCGATTGGGGATGGATTCAATCAATTGGAGCTACTGTATAAAGTCCAGGCAGAGCTTTTTCTCAACGGATCTCTTACGATCTTTTGCGCTACTCTTCAGCGATTCACAGCGAGCTTCTCCGATCTACTCATGCCAGTTCTTGAAGGCACTTGGGGAGTTTCTCCAAGGTTCAAGAGGCGACGACAAGCACAAGTAAGCAAGAAGAGGAGTGTGTTGCGTTGTATTTTTGTTTCCTCTTGGTGTATTTGTGTTGTGTTGTGTGTGAGTGTTGTACGAGGCTTCTCCACCTCCGGCTGTGACCGAGAAGGAGGTTTTCATTAGTGGAGTGAGCGTGTCGTGTGGATCCTTGGATTAGTCACCTCATCTTGAGGTGGATACCAAGTAAACCCTAGGTGTTAGCATTGGTTGTTTTTGTCTTTGTATTCCGCTGCACATCTTCAAGATGCAACCGACGAAGATGCGACGAGACGCTATTCACCCCCCCCCCTCTAGCGGGCATATCAGTTCCAACAATTGGTATCAGATCGAGGCCACTCTTCTACGGACTAACCGCCAAGGGAGCAAGAAGCTAGAGGAAGAAGATGGACTTGGGAGGTCCTCTTGGATGGGACATCCGGATTCCTCCACCATACGACAAGGAAGACTTTACCTTTTGGAGGAATCAGTTGGAGACATGGTTCCAAATGGATTGGAACCAATGGGTTGTCTTGAGTGACCCATTTGAAGCTTCTACAGACAAGAAGGGTAAACGCCTCCAATCTCGGCATTAGACCGAAGAGCAACGAGAGCAATCGGAGGCGGACAAGGAGGTAACGAAAATTTTACATAATTTACTACCTTCTAATATTTTGTTGAGTGTAGGTGAAACCACAAATGCAAGTGATCTTTGGAAAAAGATCATTGCCTATCATGAAGACCCTACACAAGTCCAAGGAGTGGAAGAGCCCGAGGAGAAGGGCTCATTGGTTCAAGAAGAGAAGGACCAATCCGATATTGACGCGAAGCCAATATCCGAAGAAGAGGAGGAAGAAAAGATCCAATCCGATGTTGACGAGAGGTCAACATTCGAGGAAGAGAAGAAAGAGGTGGAAGAGGAGAGATCTTCTACATCCTCAAGAGAGGAAGAGATGGAAGCATCCATATCCTTAAGAGAAGAAGAAGAAGAAGAAGAAGAAGATGTCACCTCCACAACACATGAAAAATCAAATGGAGGATTATGCATCAACCCTACAAGCAAAGGTATAAAGATTTCAATTATTAAAGATAAAAATCATATCATTTGCTTTGAGTGTAGGGAACATGGGCACTATAAGAGCAAATGCCCCAGATTGGCCAAGAAGAAGGGTCAAATAGTACCTAAGGACAAGGAGAAGCCCAAGGAGATTGGTCCCACTAAACGCAAGAGCAAGGAGCACATTGTGTGCTTCTCATGCAATCAAAATGGGCATTACCGGAGTCAATGCCCTAAAGGGAAGAAGCCAATCAAGGTGATTAGAGGAAGCACAAATCTAGGGGGAGCTTGTAAGAGCAAACCCAAGGTAAATTTTATTAATGCAAATCCTCTTAGAAATGATAAAAAGCATGCTAGTTCAAATCTAAATCATTTTAATGCAAATTATCATGAAAATAGAAAGCATGATGACTTTAAGGATAAATATGTACCTCCTCATGCTAGAACTACCACACCTAAGTTTAGGAGGGTAGATAGTAACTTAGGCAATAACTCTAAGGATTTTAGATATACGCCTAAGGCTAGCAATGCTCATAGGAATCAATAAAAATCCAAATCTATGGATTTAGTAAGGGAAAACCAAGTCTTAAGGTCAAGACTTGATAACTTAGAGAGAACCTTAGCAAGAATGGAAAACTTGCTTAAGGGGCAAAATGAGCATCACCTAGGGAGAGCTAGACAAGAGCCATCCAATGACTATAGAGGTTTGGGACACAAACCCAAAGCCAAGAAGGATGTGACTTCCCTTCATAAGGTTCCATATAGCTATGGAACCAACCCTAGGATTAGAGGTCAAGTCAAGGATACTAGGGAAGGAATCCCTAAAGGTTCTTTTGGCAAGACCAATGTGACTAAGACTTCTAAGAAGTCTAACAAAGTCACAAAGAAGGTCACAAGGGAGACCATCTCTAGAGTTGACCTAGTAAAGGTGACTAAGGCTCCAAAAAGGCCAAACAAAGTCAAAAATAAGGTTACAAGGGGAGTTAGCCCTAGAAGTGACCTAGTAGAAGTGACCAAGGCTTCTAAGAAGCCTAGAAAGGTCCTTAAGAAGGTATCTAGGGAAGTCATCCCTAGTGAGTACCTAGAGCATCCAAGGAGCGCCAATAGGTTTTGGGTTCCAGGGAACATATTCTCTACACCCTAGATGGGTTTAGAGAGTGTCAACTCAAATTGGAAGGGTAATTAACCCAACCTTGTTAAAAGTTGACACTTGAGAGTATTTTCAAGGTTATTGTTAACCTTTGAAAATGTAAAGGATTATGTTGTTACCCTTGGAAAGAGTAACATGTGCCAAAACTTAAGAAAATTGGATTTAATTTAACTTGGCACAATTGGGAAAACATAAGAAATACCTAATTGGGGTTTTGGTATTTTCTTAGGGTAATTAAAGGAAAATCTAAGTCCCAATATAAGATGTTTACTCTTTGGAGAGTAAAATGTGTCAAACTTTGAGGATTTGAACTTAATTTAAATTGACACATTTAGAGAAGGATAAGAAATGCCAAGTTCGGGTTTTGGCATCTTCTTAGAAGGTTAAAGGCGAATCTAAGCCTTAATTTGATTTCATTTACTCTTTGAAAGAGTAAAATGTGCCATATCTTGAGGAATTTGTTTAATTTAAAATGACATAAATTTAGAAAGGGAAAGAAATGTCAAAGTTGAGTTTGGCACTTTCTTGATGGAATTGGGCAATCTAGGATTTAACCTTAAGGTTTAGCAAAGAATTAAGGATGCTTAGATAGATTATCTAGGTATATTTTGTTTGTGCTAAAATGCCATGATTGTTTGCCCATCATATGTCATGACATCATAGTTATTTTTGCATTCATGATTATTATGAAAAATACCAAAAATACCATGTCATGTCATACATACATCATGTAGCTATAGGAAATTTTCTTTTGAAAATTCTTTCTTTTTGATGTATTTCATAACATATCATGCATTATGTTAATTTCTTTGTAATTAAGGACAAATGTCAACAATTGTGGGCTTATGCCAAGTGACATCCTTGGTGGATGATCATGGTTCTCACAATATCTAGATAGATATGCATGATCTCTTAGATTAGGGCAAAAACCAAATGTACATCTCACAAAGAATCATAAGGTGACTTGTATGTGTTTTGATACACATTAGATGCAAGTGAGATGTTAGGATGATAAACAAAACTCAAGATGTTGATTTAGTGCATCTTGTTGAGTTTTAGGTTCATCAAAACACATAATTATGTGTTTTCCAATCATTGGGAAAGCTAATGTACAAGTCATGTGCATTGAGTCCAAAGAACATGGTTGGATATTGGTTTTGAAAATGAATTAAAATGCTTTTGGAAAACCTTGGTGAAGACTATCTTTTGATAGTAATCATCATTGAATAGTTAGACACAAACTTGGAGAAAACACTAAAGTTTTTACAAGTTTTCAAATTTGTGTCAATCTTTGAAAATAAGAACTATTTTCATAGAAAACTATTTTTCCTTGATAAAGTATACCCTAAATAATGCCTACATGAATCTTCATGATTTTTAGAATTTTGTAGAATTATTGGGGAGTTTCTGAATTTCGTTGAAATTGAATTTCAGGAAATCAGAAACCCAATCGATCAGCCGATCGATTGGGATGGGTTCAATCGATCAACCGATCGATTGGGATGGGTTCAATCGATCAGCCGATCGATTGGGAAGTCATTTCCTGCGAACAGAAGGGTATTGAATTGATCATCCGATCGATTGACCCAGTTGGATCGATCAATCGATCGATTCAGAGGGAATTTCTGCGAGCGGTAGCTTGCTGAATCGATCAATGGATCGATTGAAGTGAATTTAATCTATTGAGTCCCAACTTCAATCGATTGGGAAGTCTGATTTTGGCTGGTAAAGCCTGATTTCAGCACTTCAAGTCACTTCGAGTCCCGTTAACCATTCCAAACCCCTTGGAATACACTTGTAGATATTTAGGGGGAGTTTTCATGATGAAAACAAGTATGGATTGGTTAAAAGAAACCAAAGTGAAGTTTAGGATAAGGTTTAGTTTCAATTCTGAATTTTGGAACCTTAAAACTTCAAGTTTTGTTTTTAAAGGGTCATTAATCATTCCTAACCCTTTAGAATATATTTGTATACACTTAGGGGGAGTTTTCATGATGAAAACAAGCATGGTTTGGTTAATACCAACTTTGGTGAAGTTTAGAGTGAGGTTTAGCTTCTTTATTGAATTATGAACCTCAAAACTTCAAGTTTTGGTTTTCCTAATTATTTAGGAACCCCAAGTCATTGTTAGTGCAATGATAGAAGTTAGCCCATTTTTTTAGGAGTTACTCTTTAAAAACATAAAAATACTTTCAAAGACCTTGGAAGGTGGGTTAAACCTTCGTGATGAATTAATACTCAGGGTCGAGTATTGGAAAGCAATGGAAGGGTGGTTATCTTCATTGCTAGGATGTTAAATGCTCTTGGATGAGCATTTTGGAGTAGATATTTGCTCAAGGGGGAGCATTGGGTTTAATGAAGGTGATCAGACCTTCATTGGTAAAGTGAAAAATGATCTTGGATGAGCATTGAGAAGAAGATTAGAGCTCAAGGGGGAGCTTTGGCGACAATGAAGACTATGAGATCTTCATTGTGGGGTTGTTCATAACATATGGGGTTGTCAACAATGTAGAGTTAACTCTTATGGAGAAGAGTTTATTTTCAGTTTTTGATGTGTGACAAAGGGGGAGAATGGAAGGTTAAGTTAGGCCCTTATCCCAAGAAGGGGGAGCTTGCCCTCTAGGAAAGGGAGAGAATGAAGGAAACCTTCATTCATGCCTTGTCATGAAGAGGTTAAGGCTAAGGGATTTAGCCTTGTGATTATGAAGAGATTAAGGCTAAGAGATTTAGCCTTGGTAAAGAGAAAAGGGTAAGGCTATGGGATTTAGCCTTGGTATAAGGAAAAGGTTAAGGCTATGGGATTTAGCCTAACTTAGTGGAATTGTCAAACATCAAAAAGGGGGAGATTGTTGGGGCAATTTTCCTAGGTCAAGTTTGACCAGTTTGACTAAGCTTGGTTTGAGTCAAGCTTGAGTTAGGATTTGAGTTTTGATGTTTGACAATATATGGAGATTGCTAGGGCAATTGTTCATTTGACAATATATGGAGATTGCTGGAGCAATCATCCGATTATGGAGATGGTCAAGGGATTGACCATGTTGATGAGAAAAGAAGTCAAGTAGGTCAAGGTTGACAGGAGACTTGACTGGGAAAGTCCTAACTGGAGTTTAGGCATCTGGGAAAGTTCTAACTAGAGGTTAGGCAAGAGAGAAGTCAAGTGGGTCAAGGTTAACAAGAGACTTGACTGGGAAAGTCCTAATTGGAGATTAGGCAAAGGTAAGTCTAACAGGAAGGTTGGCAAGAGGAAAAATCCAAGTAAGTCAGTGTTGACCAGACTTGGTGGTGAAAGTCCTAATAAGTGAGATCAGGCAATGGGCAAGTCCTAGTATAGCTAGGCAAAGGGAAAGTCCTGGTGAGGAGTCAAGCTACTAGAAAGTCCAAGTGTGATCTTGGCAAAAGGAAAGTCTTGGTGAGGAGCCAGGCAACTAGAAAGTCCAAGTGTGATCTTGGCAAAGTGAAAGTCCTGGTGAGGAGCCAGGCAATTGGAAAGTCCAAGTGTGATCTTGGCAAAGCAATTCCTAGGATGATTTGGCTAGGAGAACCCGACAACTAGGATGAGGCCGATGGAAGCTCCAGAAGGCAAGACGTGAAGGATGGGGAGATATCCGAGGGACGCAAAGCTGATGGAGGATGCTAGAAGGCTAGTTCAAGGTTGGTCAGGAGTAGCCAAATGCTAGGCGTGCAAACCCAACAGGTCACGGTTGACCGAGAGTTGGGTTTGGGGAGCTGGACTTGAGTTTGAATCAAGTCCAGGGTGTTCAATCGATCGGGCAATCGATTGAATAGGCCCCAATCGATCAGCCGATCGATTGAACAGGCCCCAATCGATCAGCCGATCGATTGGGGTGTGTTGCGATTATTATAATGGCCTAATCGATCGGCCGATCGATTGGGAGCATTACTCGCAAGCATAGAAGCTTTCCCAATCGATCGGGCGATCGATTGGGATCTACCAATTGATCGGTCGATCGATTGGGAGGAGAAGCTCTCGCGCGGACGCGATAGCATAGAATGGGTTTGAATCGATCGGCCGATCGATTCAAACGGTCCCAATCGATCTGTCATTCGATTGGGAAGTGACCGTTGTGCAGGTTGCAGGCGATGGATGGTTGGGATTGTCCGAATGTGACGCGGCGATCGATTGGGGATGGATTCAATCGATTGGAGCTACTGTATAAAGTCCAGGCGGAGCTTTTTCTCAGTAGATCTCTTGCGATCTTTTGCGCTACTCTTCAGTGATTCACAGCGAGCTTCTCCGATCTACTCATGCCAGTTCTTGAAGGCACTTGGGGAGTTTCTCCAAGGTTCAAGAGGTGACGACAAGCACAAGTAAGCAAGAAGAGGAGTGTGTTGCGTTGTATTTTTGTTTCCTCTTGTCGTATTTGTGTTGTGTTGTGTGTGAGTGTTGTACGAGGCTTCTCCGCCTCCGGCTGTGACCGAGAACGAGGTTTTCATTAGTGGAGTGAGCGTGTCATGTGGATCCTTGGATTAGTCACCTCATCTTGAGGTAGATACCAAGTAAACCCTAGGTGTTAGCATTGGTTGTTTTTGTCTTTGTATTCTGCTGCACATCTTCAAGACGCAACCGACGAACACGCGACAAGACACTATTCACCCCCCCCTCTAGCGGGCATATCGGTCACAACATGATATTCTGAGTTGCAACCAATAATTGGTATCAAAGCTAGGGTTTGCCTCTGTGTGTTTAGTTTTCAGTTTAATTATGCACATATTATACATAATTTAGGCAGGATAATAGTAGGATATGCTAACTCTGTAGCTGCAGGCTCTAACTATTATGACTTATTGTGATTGTGTATGATTGGACCCTCGGACATGTTATGGGCATTTTATGTGTGTGCATGATTGTATGTATTAAATATTGTAGGAGTTGTATTAGTTTTAGGATTTTAAATTTTTGTTTCGATCTAGATTACATGTACATTCCCTTGTAGAATATAGGATCGATAAATGTAAATTTCTATTTTTATCACGGATCGTATCCTTGCGAGGCATGGTACTATTTGAGGACCAGAGGCACAGCGGAATAAGAAGCAAGATAGATGCGACGACTAGACCCGATTGCGGTGGCTAAAGATGGCAGCAACTAGGGTTGGCAGCACACGGAGGATAGTGATGGAAGAAGTCATAATAGTTGGAAAATTATATTTCCATATTTATTGCTTTTATTTACTGTGATGTGTGTGATGTGTGCTTGCATAGTTAAAATTCCTCACCTTAAATAACTAAGTGGGAGAAGGATTAGTAAATAAATTCCATGGTTCATTGCTGGTTTGTAAGTGATGCAACAAACTTGCGTGTTGGCTCTAAGTGTCACCCTCCAAAACGGATGAGTTTGTTTGCGGATCACTAGATCAAGCTTCCTTTATGGATATAGGAAATTATTTAGGAGCGTGTGATCTTCTCCAACTGAAGGGGCACAATCCTATTTAATGGACTAAGTATCAAGTAATGGTATACACTTAGACGCATTCAATAGTATCCTCCCCAACGGAGTCATTGCTATTTTTTACGTGACCAAAGGAAAACCAACTATTAATTTTATTTGTCATAAAGTTAGGATGACAAGATAATAAAATTAATGGGTAAGACCCTCCTCTTACAAATGTTTGAATTTGTATACGTCCACACTAACGTGGCATACAAAATTCACGGTGTTTGAGGTGTTGGTGAATTTAAATAATATTGTTTTAAAGAATCAATATTATTTTAAATTCTAAAGGTTTGACCAAATATTTGATCGAAGTAAGGCCAACTATTAATTTTATTTATCATAAAGATAGGTTGATAAGATAATAAAATTAATAAAATCTCCTCTTACAAATGTTTGAATTTGTATACGTCCACACTAACGTGGCATACAAAATTCACGGGGATTTGGAAGTGTTGGTCTTGACCAAATATTTTTGTGATTCTTAGGATTTAAAATGTTTTTTAATCCCCTAGCTATTATACTATAGAATAGACTTAGTAGTCTCAATTATAATGATTGGAAACAAAACTTAGACACTAAGGTGGACTGTCCTCTTAGAAATGAGAATAATAAAGGTGTATTTCATTAGTTGTTGAAACATGTTTAGTGGTGTTATCTATCGATACCTGGTGTGTAGATACGGGAGCCACAGATCATATCTGTAATTCATTGCAGGGGTTCCAGGAAACTCGACAACTATATGAAGGGGAAATCACTGTCTACATGGGCACTGCTGCAAAAGTAGCAGCTGTTGCAGTGGGAGATGTTTATCCTCTAATAGGAATAAAACATGGATTTTGAGAAATTGTCTTTACGTACCAAGTTTTAGAAAGAACTTGATTTCAGTTTCTAAACTATTCAAAGAACTTGATATTCTGTCTTTTTTGATAACAAAATTGTTATCAAGAAAAATAGGGAAGTTATCTGTTCTGGTACATTGGTTGACAATTTATATATTCTAAATCCAATAACTCCCATGATGTAACAAATGGAAATTAATAACACATCTTCTAACTCTAATAAGAGAAAGCAACCTTCGGAAATGAACCAATCATATCTTTGGCATCTAAGGCTAGGTCATATTAACTTGAGTAGGATTCAAAGGATAATAACCGATGAACTTTTGGGTTCATTAGTGGTGGAAAACTTTCCAACCTGCGAATCTTACTTGGAAGGAAAAACGACCGAGAGGCCTTTTAAGTCTAAGGGGTATAGAGCCAAAGATGTGTTGGAATTGATTCATTCTGATTTGTGTGGACCTATGACTATCTAGGCAAGAGGTGGTTTCGAATATTTCGTCTCTTTTATAGACGACTATTCGAGATATGGGTACATTTACTTATTACGCCGCAAGTCTGAGTGCTTTGATAAGTTCAAAGAGTACAAGGCTGATGTGGAGAAATGTTATGGTAAAAGTATCAAGACACTACATCGTAGTGACGAGTACCTCTTAGGAGAGTTTAGGAGTCACTTATCGGAAGTCGGGATTCAATCCTAACTGACTGCATCTGGTACACCCCAATAGAATGGTGTGGCAAAACAAAGGTATAGGACTCTTATAGAAATGGTTAGATTAATGATGAGTTATTAAGAATTATCAAATTCGTTGAAGGGATATGCTCTGGAAATGATAATGAACATAGTACCTTCTAAGTCAGTACCCTCTACTCCCATAGAATTATGGAATAGGCGTAAGCCTAGTCTGAAGCATATTCAGATTTGGGGTAGTCCAACACATGTGCTGAAGGGAGACACTGATCACGTACAAAAGTTCACTTGGTTGTGGGTTATCCTAGATAAATGAAAGGTGGTTTATTTTATAGTCCTAAAGATCAAAAGGTCATTGTTGGAACCAATGTCTGATTTTTAGAAGAGGACTATGTTATAAACCACAAGTCCATGAGTAAAATTTTTCTTAAAGAAATAATAAAGTACACATCTAATCTAGTACCAATAATACAAGATGAGATACCACAAGAAACTGCAACACGTGTCACAAATGATGCATAATTACAGACAGTGCCTCATCGTAGTGGGAGGGTTGTTAGGCAACCTGAAAGATTCATGTCTTGGGAGAGTTTTTGGACTTGATCCCTGGTGAACATGAACCTGATCCCCGGACATATGACGAAGCACTCCAAGATAAAGATGCAACATCTTGGCAAAGAGCAATAAAATCTATATAAGTCTGGGAGCTTGTAGAATCACCAAATGGTGTAAAAACCATTGGGAGTAAATAGGTCTACAAAATAAAAAGAGGGACAGACAGGAAGGTGGAAATCTTCAAATCAAGACTTGTTGAAAAAAGGGTATCGATTATTAGGAAACCTTTTCACCGGTAGCCATGCTTATTCTATCCAGATTCTTTTATCTATTACTGCTCATATGAATTATGAGATTTAGCAAATGGATGTCAAGATAGCTTTCTTAATGGAACTCTTGAAGAAAATATCCATATGAAACAACCAGAGGGATTCATTGCAAAGGGAAAAGAGCATCTTGTATGTAAGCTCAATCGGTCTATGGACTGAAGCAAGCTTCTAGGTCTTGGAACATCTGGTTGTAATCCAGTCTTATGGATTTATTAAGTGTCCGGATGAGTCTTGTGTATACAAGAAGTGTGATGGAAACATGGTGGTATTTCTTGTACTATACGTAGATGACATTTTTGATAGTTGGAAATAATATCAAAGTATTGTCGGAAGTAAGGGTATGGTTGTCCAAGCAATTCGATATGAAGGACTTGGGAGAATGCGCACATATTCTCGGGATCAAAGAGATAAGGGATCACAAGAAAAGAATGTTGTACTTATCCCAAGCTTCATATATCGATACTATCCTAGCTCGTTTTAGCATGCAAGACTCCAAGAAAGTTTTTCTACCTTTTAAACATGGAGTATCTTTATCTAAAGAGATGTCTCCGAAGACATCAAAAAAGATAGAAGAAATGAAGGCAGTTCCTTTTGCTGTAGGAAGCCTAATGTATGCTATGTGATGCACGAGATCGGATATCTATTTTACCGAGGGCATGGTTAGAAGATATCAAAGTAATCTAGAACAGGGACATTAGACTGCCGTAAAGCATATATTAAAGTACCTGAGAAGGACTAGAGATTATATGCTAGTTTACAAAGGCAGATGATTTGCTCCCTGTGGGTTATATGGATTCGGACTTCCAATCCAACACGGACAATAGTAAGTAAACCTCGGGGTTTTGTGTTTACTTTAGGAGGTGAAGCCATAACTATGAAGGAGTGTTAAGCATAGGTGCTTTTTCGGACTCCACTATGGAAGCTAAGTTATTGGTAGCCTCTGAGGCAGCCATAGAAGCTATATGGCTCAGAAACTTCATGATGGACTTAGATGTGATTCCTGGTTTGCCCAAAAATTATTATAGTGTATTGTGATAATAAGTGGTGTAGTAGCAAACTCGAAGGAACAACGAGCTCATAAGGCAAGTAAACACATAGAGCGCAAGTACCACCCAATACGAGACATCGTATAACGAGGAGAAGTTGTTGTCGCTTAGATTGCATCAGTGGATAACCTGGATCCTTTCACTAAGGCCCTTAAGGCAAGAGCTTTTGATAGGCATGTTGAGGGGTTGGGAATCAGATGTATGGCAGGGTATAAGGCAGCATAATCTTTTAGTATAAGTGGGAGATTGTTGGAATGTATACTAAAAGCCTAGCTTTTGTATAAATATTTATTTAGAAATAAGAATCACATTGGCTAAATATCTATATTTATGCTAAGTGTAGTTATCCATTTAATTTATATTGTAGATAACATGGTGTGAGGAGACACACAGAAGATCATGTTATCAGATCCTTATAAATTATAAATAGTAGCTCACAACCAAGATGGAATGGACAAACCATTAGAGTGGTTGTAGTGTAATTTGGTATTAGTTTATCTTGACTATAAAATTACACTAGTACACTATGAGTGTATTGAGCAGGACCATCTGAGGTAGTTTCATTTTATACTGACTAAATAAAAGAACAAAACCTTTGTTATTATGGAAGTGCGTACTCTTAATCATGATATAATAACAAGCACGTATATTTAATATTTATTTCTTTAATTTATCAAAGGGTGTGATTTAGCTAGTTAAATCAATAGGCCTGATAAGTTGGGAAATGATATTATTTATATGGTGTGTTGTTGATTATAGAATGAAACTATGTCCTAGTAATCTAGGTTGATGATGTCCCCTTGAGAAGCTCATAAGGATTGTCATGCAAACCCTGCAAGTGGACCTAGTCCGGCATGATAATGAAGTTGAGTGGTACTACTCTTGGAGCTAGATATTAATTAAGTGAGTTGTTAGTAACTCATTTAATTAGTGGACATTCTATATCTTAAACACAGGGAGATTAATGCACTCATAATAAGAAGGAACCCATAATGTAATTTGGGATTGGTGCCGTAGTTCAATAATAACTCTTTAGTGGTATGAGTTATTATTGATGAACTTGAGTTGGGTGTTCGGGGCGAACACAGGAAGCTCAAGCTCATCGAGAGATCAAAATCAATTTCTCCTCTCGGTCCCTATTGTAGCCTCTATAAAACCTTGTATCCACAAAGTCCACTTCTTACCCAAGTAATGGGTCGGCCACATCCTTGGTTGATGCATGGGGTCGGCCAAGCATGAGCTTGGAAGCCAAGAGGTGGTCGGCCATAGCTTGGTGCCCAAGCTAAGGGCCGACCACATGGAGAATAAAAGGAAAATGAAGTTTTGTTTAAAACAAATTTAAAAGAGAGTTTTAAAATTTTAAAATCTTTCCTTTTATAGTTGTCTACAAAATATTAAAGAGAGATTTTAATTTTATTAAAATATTTCCTTATTTGTAGTTATCTATAATGTTTAAAAGAGAGATTTTAATTTTTGATAAAACTTTCCTTTTTGTAACCATGTTTTAAAAAGAGAAGTTTTAATTAATCTTTCCTTTTTTTTGTAGTTGTTTACATGTTTTAAAAGAGAGAGATTAATTTTAAAACTTTCATTTATTGGCATGTACAATAGGAAAATTAAAATAGAGAAATTTTAATTGTTATTAAAATTTCTTTTTTTGCCAAGACCAAGGATTATAAAAGAGAGGGAGAGGATGCCTCATGAGATAACCCTTATTCTTTTTCCTCTCTTCCTTGGTGTGGCCGGCCCCTTCATGCTCCTTTCTTCCTTGGTGGTCGGCCATTGCATCTCTTCCTTCTCTTTGTTTTCTTCTTTTATGGCCGGTGGCACCATTACCTCTTGTCTCCTCTTTTGCTTCCTTAGGGCTGGCGGCATCAAGGTCTCCTTAGTCCTTATGGCCGGTTGCTTAGATAGGAAGAAGAAAAAGAGGAGATGCACTTGGTGGCCGGCTGCTTAGAGGAGAAGAAGAGGAAGGAAATTTCCTATTTTGGCACCTCTAGATGGCTCAAGAGTCTTGGAGAAGAAGAAGTGGTCCCGGTGGAATTTATCTTGGTAGATCGTCGCCCACACGACATCCAAGATGAGGTGAGGAATACAACAGAAGATCAAGAAGTTTTTAGCTACAAAGAAAGGTATAACTAGTTGTCTTATTCCGCATCATACTAGTTTTCTTTGTATGGATTTTGAAATACCAAACACAAGAGGCTAACGATTCTAGGTTTCGGATTTATGATTCGATCTTGTGTTTCTTTTGTTTTTTCGATCTTGTGATTCAATTGTTCTTATTAGTTAAACCTAGGGTTACTATAAGGATATTAAATATTGAATTTTGTTGAAAGGCTTTGTCTAGGAAGTGGTGGATGATCCCATACCCAAGAAGGCCTAGTGTCTCGCCATATTTAACCTGGAAGCCAATATCTAAAATAAATATTTAATCAAATTTGTAACATGGGTGGATTTGGATTAATAATGTTAAGCATCATTTGCAATCCAAGTCTAAACCTCTAAGAACAGATAAGTTGAATTTAGAATCAATAATGTTAAGTTCTGTTTGCGATTCCAAATTTAATTTCTAAAGAACACAATAGGTTGTTAGGAAAGGTTCGGGACTTGTACAAAATTTTTATACAAGGGAACCAGTACGATATTCTGAGTAGCAACCAACATTGTTATTTACAAAGAAACGAGTATGAAACAAGTTATCCCTTTGATTACCTTCTTCCTCCTTAGCTTGTAGACTGATAACTCGTCGGGCCACCAATAAGTCTCCAACAACAGCATGTTGCTCATCATCATTGTCATCCTTTTGTGGCAATTCTTCAACTATTTCATCCTTATCTTCCAACTCAAGTTCACCTTGGGCATTTATTACCATCACCCTTTTATTCACACATTGACTGGCTATATGACCATGCCCTTGACATTTAAAACACTTGATATCATGAATTTTGGAAGAAATGGACTCATGATTACCTTGAGTAACAGATGTTGTGGGTTTGGGCTTCTTAAAGGGTTCAAATTTTAGCTTATTTTATAGTTGTTCCTCTTTTCTTGGAGCTGCCCACCATGTGTCATTGGTAGTCCTTAGTTGTCCTTTCCTAGCCAATCCTCTCCTCTTGAGTTGTTCCTCCACTTTTAGTGCTTGGTGGACCATGTCCGACATCTCCACATAATGCTGCAATTCAACAATATCAGTAATTTCTGAGTTTAAACCATGTAAAAACCTGGCCATGGTGGCTTCCCAATCTTCATCGACATTAGCATCTCCTTGAAAATTCACCCACACTTTTAGAGCCTTGAGATAGCCTTTGAAGCTGCTGATATAAGCTTCTATAATAATGGTTGGGTGCAAACCTCCTTCTCATAAGCACTTTCATCTCCTTTCAAGTGGACACAAGTTGCTCTTTATTCCTTCTCCAAGACATCATCACTTGATCCCACTAAACAATAGTAGAATCAGTGAATTCAATGGCAACCAACTTAACTTTTTTAAGCTCTGAGAAATCATAACAGTCAAACACCATTTCCATCTTAGTTTCCCATTCCAAGTAAGTTTCTAGGTCATTTCTCCCTTGGAAGGTTGGAATCTTCAGCTTAATCCCTCTTAAATCATTATTTCTTCTAGGCTCATTTCTATCTCCTCGATATCCAATCCTGCCCTGGTTGTAGTTTTGATCACAAAAGTCTTCCACCACCTCTCATCTTCCTCTTCGACATCAACCCCTTGAGCATGTTTTCGTTGTGGTATAGTAGAATGGTCTTGTTGATGTCATCTTAGTGTCCCATCCTCCACTCGATCCAACTTCTCATGGATAGATTCTAATTCAGCCCACATCATCCACTACATTTCCCCTATCAATGCATGCAATTGCAGATTCGAAAGTTGCCTAGCTCCCTCATTTGTTCCATCCTCCTAGTTTTTGGACATGTTTGCAAAAATGAAAGAAAACCTTACAAGCACTCACTCACGTTTGGATGGTAGGCTCTCAATTGATGATATCTCTTAGTTATTAATCAAACTCTAGAATAAATTGGAATATCACATAATAATTCAATAGATACCACCAAAACTTATGATGACAGAATTTTAAGAGAAAATGAAAGAGTAGAAGTTTGAGAGTAAAAGAAACAAGAAATGGATTGTTGAAGATAATCACTTTGATTTGCACAAGTAGCTTCTTTCTTTTTTTTGCTGACATTTTTTACTGATTTTATTTGAAGAATAGCAAGCAAACATAGATTTAGTACTTGCCTTTGAACTGAAGCTCTGATACCAAATGATATGAATACCACCAACAAATGTGATGGAACCTGAGACAATGATGGATAGAACCCTAAGAACTAGAAGACAAGAGTGTGAGTCTTGACCCATAACCAAGAACTGGCATGAACCAAGTCTACGAAGGAAAAAAGAAATGTTACACCAAGGGTGATAAGTTTCAATGAGTTGAACGTCATGAGAGTAAACCCGATAAGTTCAAAAGTCCTTTCAAGAACTAAGAGAACACACAAATCTCACCAAAACTATGTTACCTCATATTAAGATTTACCTTCCTTAAATAATGAGAGTGAACAAGGAAGAGTACAAAATAAATGCATACAGCAATTAGAGTCCTAATGTCACATGCCTTATGCAAGCGATTTAGGAACCCAAAATAAAATAAATGCATGCACAATTAGAGCCCCAATGTTGCATGCCTCATGCAAGCTATCTAGGAACCCAAAACAAAATAAATGTATGCATAATTAGAGTCCCAATGTCACATGCCTCATGTAAGCAATCTAGGAACCCAAAACACTTAAGTCTTCATGCATGAACAAGTTCTCATGCTTATTAGCGTTCTTCTGTTATGCGCAACTGAGTCATAGATGGATATGACCGATTATATGGATTAGGCAATAACTAGCAGTTGGGATTATCTTGGTCACTCCTTACTCATAATCATCCCAATGTTCTTTGATTAGCGCTTCCTGGAAACGCTTTGCCAGAAGTCTTGTAATTGGGCCTTCTAGAAGTTACAAATGATCTCTTGTAGCTTCAGCCCTTGGGCATACATCATACTTTCTCCTTGATTCTTTAATAGATATTGACTCGTATCTATCAGTGTTTGTGTTGATGAGCATCACCCCTGGTGAACTTCTTAAGAATCCTATCCACGTAATGGGATTAACTAAGAACAAATCCTTCTGTTGTTCTAAAGATTTTGATTCTTAGAATCACATCAGCTAAGCCTATATTTTTCATGTCAAATCTTGAGTTCGACATATATTTAGTAGATTTGATTACCATCTCATTTCTCCTAATGATAAGTATGTCATCTATATATAGGCACAAGATGATATAGTCATTCTCTATAGCTTTCATGTAGACACATTTATCATATTTATTGATTTTGAATCCATGTTCCTGCATGACATTGTCAAATTTCTCATTACTTTGGTGTCTATTTCTAGACGTATAACGACTTCACCAATCTACAAATCTTATTTTTCTACCCTGAAATAGAATGTTGGTACATCAGAGGCTGACAACAGGGGTGAATTGCCTTAAAAGTAACTCCTTCTCATTCTTTTGATTTGATTAGAATAGCACAACTAAAATAAACAAAATAATAAAACTAAACAATTAATGAAAAGAGGCTTAGGAAGTATTTGGTTACAACATAGGTGGTTGTTAATCTAAGGTAAATAGAAGTGCACTAAAATTCTTCTTTATTGAAGGCGAAAAAACCTGTTACACTCTTTGAAAGCTCAAAAAAAGACTAGGAAGTGAATACACAAGTTGTAGTTTAGTTGTTGAATATTTTCTAGGTCCAAGGGTCTTTTTATAGCTCCTAGAAAATATTATCCGCGGCTTTAAGGGGCATTCAAAGTGGTCCAAGATGCCTTCCATCGGATAAATTCTATCTCTCGAGGATAAAACTTTGTCCTCAGATAATGACTAGGAAAGGTGCCTTCCATGGGCTGGAAGGCACCTTCGCATTATTCATCGAAGGCACCTTCCAAGTTATAGAAGGCACCTTCCATAAGACAGATCAACTCCTATAAGTTGATCTCTTCGTGTGAGTGATGCTCCGGGTACCTGGAGTTGAGCTCACCCGAACCTAACTCTGACCTTCTTTTCGAGTAGACTTCCTCCTTGGCTTCTCATCCCTCGGACACCGTGCACATCCTTCTCGTCCACCAGTGTACTCTTCCGCAGTATCTCGTCCCTTGGGTGCACCAAGCTCATTGCCTCCTTTTTCCATGCCATCTTTCTTGCTAGCTATGTCTTTCGCTCAATTTCTTATATTCCTAAGTTCCTGTATACTTAGACACAAGGATCAAATATATAGGATCTAACTTAACTTGCTTAACCACATCAAAACTATCATGGAGTACTTACACAAAAAACCCTTCAGGTTGCTCTATATATATTTTCTCTTCTAAATTCCTGTTTAGAAAGGCTATCTTTACATCCATATGATGTATTTCTAGATTTCATAGAGCGGCAATGACTAATAATACTCTAATAGAAGTTATTCTCAAAATCGAAGAATATGTATCAAAGTAATCAAGACATTTTTATTGTTGGTAACCTTTAATTACTCATCCAGCCTTGTACTTGTCAATTGTGTCATCTGACTTTATTTTTTTCTTGAATATCCACTTGCAACCTAATGGTTTATTTACTTGAGGAAGATCTATAAGTTCCCAAGTGTGATTTTATAAGATTGAATTTATCTCAAATGCATGTGTCTTTTTCCAGTGAAGTCCATCAGAAGAGCTTACTGCTTCTGAGTAACTTTAGGGCTCACTTTCTAATATGAAAGTGATAAAATCTATTCCATATGATTTTTTTCACCCGAGATCTTTTACTTCGTCTGAGCTTAACCTCAACTGGTCCTTCTTCCTCTTATGTTTCAAATATCCATTTTGAGGCACTTGCTTCCTCTCGAGTCTTATAAAAAAACATATGCTCGAAGAATGATGTATTTCTCGACTCTATTATCAAGTTTTTATGTATATCTAGAATTTGTGACTCATACACGAAAAACTTATACACACTATTGTTATGTGCATATCCAATAAATATGCAATCAATAGTTTTTAGTCCTATCTTAATTTTTTTTTATCTGGCACCAAAACTTTGGCGAGATACCCTCACATTTATAAATATTTATAGAATGATTGTCTTCCATTCTATAACTCATAAGAGATATTATCTATTTTCTTTCAGGGTACCTTATTTAAAAAGTAATTAGCTACTAACACAACTCCCATCCACATGAACTCTGGAAGTCCAGAGCTTAATAGAAGAGCATTCATCGTCTCCTTTAGAGTTCAATTCACTCAACAACTCTATTTTACCGAAGAGTATAAAAAGTTGTTGTCTTATGTCTAATCTCATGTTCAGTACATAACTCAGCAAACGATGATATATATTTATCTCCTCGGTCACTTCGACCACCTTAATATTCTTATTAAGTTGGTTTTCAACCTCATTCTTATAGAGAATAAATTTCTCTAAAGTTTCATCCTTACTTTTGAGAAGATACACATAATAATATTTTTTATTATTGATAAAGTCCACAACTAAGTGTCACAACTGAACTTCAAATTAATTAAATGTTTGAAAACCCTCAACTTAACTCAAAGAAATGATGTAGTATAGGGCCCAAGTCGATTCTCTTGAGGAAACTAATAGGTGAATGCTTGATTTAGATTTAAAATTCTTTTTGGGGGTTTCTCAATGGAATTGGGGGTTGTTGAGTTTCTTTTTGATTTAGGTCCTAAATTACAAGAGAAATTACAAACTAACAAAGATAATTGCAATTAAATGAAATTTGATTTAATGCAGAATTAAACTTATGTGAATAACTAAGCAACTTATCAATTAACAACTAACTTAAGCCATTCCTTAACAAGAACTAAGCTAATCGGGACTAAAAAAAACTGGTTGCTATGTAATAAGGCTAAAACTAAACAAAGCAATGCTAGATTATGAAATAAACTAATGGAACTTAACACGAATTTGCATAAACTAAGTAAGAACACAAATGCAGGAAATTACAGAATTAAGCCTAGTTTGCAGGAACAGAATTTGCAAAAATAAGTTTTTAGGAACAAGATAATTGAAGAACTAAATTGCATTAACAAAAATTGATAAATTGAAGTGCAATAGCAAGAAATTCAGAAACAAGAATTGAAGAAACAAAATTGTAAGAACAAGAATTGTAGAATTGAAGTTATCCACACATTATCACAATCTATTCTCAAGCCACACACTCTTGTCGTCACACAAGAAGCCGAAGATGAAACCCTCAGCTCCGGAAATCAGAGAAGAAGATAATACAACTGCTAAACTCGATTCACACTGAGGTTGAAGTCTCAATTGAAGAAAGCCTCTCCAATGTTGACTACAATCATAGATCTAAAACTGTAAATGCAGGGAAAGCTGGAAACTGTAGATCTGAACTAAACGAAGCAACGGGTCCTTGATGAAGGGCAGATGGACACCGGGAATCACTGGAGAACCCCTCCGATGATCACTGATGAAGGACGGATGTTGACTCTGCTCTCTCTACCGTTTCCAGCAGCCCCAGTAGGGGAGATTCAGATGCAGAGAACTCGACGTAGAAACCCTCTCGGTGAGATCCTAGCTGACCGGAATGAAGTGCCCAGTAGATGCCTTGAGCTTCAACACCAATTTCGTCACTTGAGAAGATAATCGGAAGGTGGACAGGGGTTGTAATCGTGCGATGTAGGTTGGCACGATGTGAAGGGCATTGAAATTCCTTTCTGTGTAAATCCCTTGTACAAAAATTTGTACGAGCATAAAACCTTTCCTAGCAACCCACATGCTCAATCAGACATGTGTTTGATCAATCAAGCAAGTTCTTGATTGATCAAAGCGCACCTTGATCGAAGCACAAGATCGTTGGCCTCTTGTGTTGGTGTTCAGGATCTATACAAAGAAAAATAAACTAATCGCTCTGCGGAATAAAAGAACTAGTTGTACCTTTCTTCGTAGCTAACAACCTCAAGATCTTCTGCCATATTCCTCTCCTCTTCTTGGATGTCGTGTGGGCGACGATCTACCAAGACAACACCACCCTCTTTTCTTTTCTTCCAAAGCTGTCAACCACAAAAGAGTCGCTAGGATGGGGCACCTTCTAATCCTCTTCCTTCTGTTCTTCTTCCTCTTCTTTCTCTTCTTCCTCTACTTATTGTTCTTGCTCTTCTTCCCTTTCTTCAAGCCGCCGCTCACAAGTGGATGGGAAGGGGCACCGGCCACCAAGTGAGAAGGGGTCGCCGGCCACCAAGGGAGAAAAGGGGTCGCCGGCCACCAAAGAGGAGGAGGGAATAAGGGCGCCGACCCTAAGCAAGGAGAAGGAGAGGGAAAGGGGGGAGGAGAATAGGTTTGTGTCGCCAGCCCTAGGAGGAGGAGAGGGGGGTGCACCCACAAGGAGAGAAGGGATTATGGAGAATAAGAAAGTTAGGTTTTAGGGGTCACATCCTACTCCTTTTTATAGACTTGCCGTCTGTTACAAAGAAAGAAAATTTAACAAAATTTTATTTAGAAAAAATCTAAAGAAATTATGTTAAAACAAACCAAGTTAAATTAAACCAAACCAAGTTAAGTTAAACCAAACCAAGTTAAGTTAAACCAAACCTGGTTATGGATGGGTGGATGCGAGGCTTTATAGAGGCTACAACAGGGACCGAGAGGAAGAATTAGTTTTGGCCTCTTGATGGACTTAAGCTTCCTGTGTTCAACCCGAACACCCAACTCAAGTTCATCAATAATAACCCATACCACAAAAGGGTCATTATTGAACTACCGCACCAATCCCATATTACAATATGGGTTCCTACTTATCATGAGTGCATTAATCTCCCTGTGTTTAAGATATTGTATGTCTGTTAATTAAATAAGTTACTGACAACTCATTTAATTAACATCTGACTCCAAGAGTAGTATCACTCAACTTTATTATCATGTCAGACTAAGTCCACCTGCAGGGTTTACATGATAATCCTTATAAGCTTCTCAAGGGGACATCATCAACCTAAATAAATATGACACAATTTCCCTTTATAATCAACAACACACCATATAAATGGTACTATCTCCCAACTTATTGGGCCTATTGATTTAACGAATAAATCTCATCCATTGATAAGTTAAAGAAATAAATACTAAGTATATGTGTTTGTTATTATATCAGGATTAAGAGTATGCACATCCATAATAATAGAGGTTCTATTTTTTATATAGTCAGTATAAATCGAACAACCTCAAATGGTCCTACTCAATACACGCATAGTGTACTAGTGTAATTATATAGTCAAGATAAACTAATACCAAATTATACTATAACTGTTCCAATGATTTGTCCCTATCCATTTGGGTTGTGAGCTACTATTTATAATTTATAAGGAATCGATAACATGATCTTCTGTGTGGCACCACACACCATATTATCTATAATATAAATTAAATGGACAACTGCATCGACATATATATAAATATAAAATTCAGATATTTGACCAAAGTGATTCTCATTTCAAAATATCTCAAAAATAGATGTTCATACAAAAGCTAGGCTTATAGTATACATTCCAACAATCTCCCACTTATACTAAAAGACTATGCTGCCATATATGCTGTCATACATCTGATTCTCATCCCCTCAACATGCCCATCAAAAGCTCTCACTGGAAGGGCCTTAGTGAAAGGATCTGTCAAGTTATCTGCTGATGCAATCTTGGCGACAACTTCTCCTCACTTTACGATGTCTTGTATCAGGTGATACTTGCGCTCAATGTGTTTACTTGCCTTATGAGCTCATGGTTCCTTCGAGTTTGCTATTGTACCACTATTATCACAATAAATTGTGATAATTTTGGGCAAATCAGGAATCACATCTAAGTCCATCGAGAAGTTTCTGAGTCATATAGTTTCTTTGGCTGCCTCAGAGGCGGCCACATACTCAGCTTCCATGGTGGAGTCTGAAACGTATTTTTGTTTAACACTCCTCCAGGTTATGGCTCCACCTCCCAAAGTAAACACCTACCCTGAGGTTGACTTACTATTGTCCCTATTTGATTGGAAGTCAGAATTTGTGCAACCCACAAGGAGCAAATCATCTGCCTGGTAAACCAGCATATAATCTCTAGTCCTTCTCAGGTACTTTAATATATGCTTTACGGCGGTCCAATGTCCCGATCCTGGGTAACTTTGATATCTCATCACTATGCCCACGGTAAAACAGATATCCGGTCTCGTACATAGCATCGTATACATTAGGCTTCCTACAACCGAAGTATAAGGAACTGCCTTCATCTCCTCTATCTCCTTTGATGTTTTAAGACACATGTCTTTAGATAAAGGTACTCCATGCCGAAAAGGTAGAAAACATTTCTTGGAGTTTTGCATGCTAAAACGAGCTAGGATAGTATCGATGTATGAAGCTTGGGATAAGCACAACATCCTTTTCTTGCGATCCCTTATTACTTTGATCCCAAAAATATGTCCACATTCTCCCAAGTCCTTCATATCAAACTTCTTGGACAACCATACCCTTACGTCTGACAACACTTTGGCATTGTTTCCAATGAGCAAAATGTCATCTACATATAGTACAAGAAATACCACCATATTTTTATCACTTTTCTTATATACACAAGACTCATCCGGACACTGAATGAATCCATAATACTGGATTGCTTCATCAAACCGGATGTTCCAAGATCTCAAAGCTTGCTTCAGTCTATAAATGGACCGATTGAGCTTGCATACAAGATGCTCTTTGCCCTTCGCAATGAATCCCTCTGGTTGCTTCATATAGATGTTTTCTTCAAGACTTCTATTAAGGAAAGCTGTCTTGACATCCATTTGCCAAACCTCATAATCCATATGAGCAGCAATAGATAAAAGAATCCGGATAGACTTGAGCATGACTACTGGCGAAAAGGTTTCTTCATAATCAATTCTCTCTTTCTGAGTATACCCCTTCGCAACAAGCCTCGCTTTAAAGGTTTCCACCTTCCCGTCTATACCTCTTTTCCTTTTGTAGACTCATTTACATCCAATGACTTTTACACCATTTGGTGGTTCTACAAGCTCCTAGACTTGATTAGAATACATAGATTCTATTTCAGAGTTAATTGCACTTTGCCAAGATGCTGCATCTTTATCTTGGAGTGCTTCATTATATGTCCAGGGATCAGGTTCATGTTCACCAGGGATCAAGTTTGAAGACTCTCTCAAAAATATGAATCTATCAGGTTGCTGAACAACCCTCCCACTACGACAAGGCACTACCTGTAATTGTGCATCATTTGTGACATGTGTTGCAGTTTCTTGTGGTATCTCACCTTGTACCGTTGGTACTAAATTAGACGTGTCCTCTCTTATTTCCTCAAGAACAATTTTACTCATGAGCTTGTGGTTAATTACATACTCCTCTTCTAAAAATCAGTCATTGGTGCTAACAATGACCTTCTGATCTTTGGGACTATAAAACAAACCACCTTTCGTTCCTTTAGGATAACCCACAAACAAGCGAACTTCTGTACGTGATTCCAACTTATCAGCATCTCCCTTCAGCACATTTGCTGGACTACCCCAAATCTGAATGTGTCTTAGACTAGGCTTACGCTCATTCCACAATTGTGTGGGAGTAGAGGGTACTGACTTAGAAGGTACCACGTTCAAAATGTACGCTGTCGTTTCCAAAGCATATCCCCAAAATGAATTTGGTAATTCTGAATAACTCATCATTAATCTAACCATTTCCATAAGAGTCATATTCCTTCATTCCACCACACCATTCTATTGAGGTGTACCAGGTGCAGATAATTGTGATTGAATCTCGATCTCTGATAAGTAATTCCTAAACTCTCCTAAGAGGTACTCTCCCCCACGATCTGACCGTAGTGCCTTGATACTTTTACCATGACATTTCTCCACATTAGCCTTGTACTCTTTGAACTTATCAAAGCATTCAGACTTGTGACGCATCAAGTAAATGTACTCATATCTCGAATAGTCATCTATAAAAGAGACAAAATATTCGAAACCACCTCTCACCTGGATAGTCATAGGTCCACACAAATCAGAATGAACCAATTCCAACACTTCTTTAACTTTATACCCCTGTACCTTAAAAGGTCTCTTGGTCATTTTTCCTTCCAAGCAAGATTCGCAGGTTGAAAAGTTTTCCACCACCAATGAACCCAAAGGTCCATCGTCTATTAACCTTTGAATCCTACTCAAGTTAATATGACCTAGCCTTAGATGCCAAAGATATGTTTGGTTCATTTTTGAAGGCTACTTTCTCTTATTAGAATTAGAAGATGTGTTATTAATTTCCATTTATTGCATCGTGGGAGTTATTGGATTAAGAGTGTATAAATTGTCAACCAACGTACCAGAACAGATAACCTCCCTATTTTTCTTGACAATACCAGAACAGATAACCTCCCTATTTTTCTTGACAACTACTTTATCATCAAAAGAAACAGAATATTCATCCATAAATAAGTTAGAAACTGGAATTAAGTTCTTTCTAAAATATGGTACGTAAAGATAATTTCTCAAAATCAATGTTTTATTCCTATCAAAAGATAAATAAATATCTCCCACTGCAACAGCCGCCACTTTCGTAGCATTGCCCATGTAGACGGTGATTTCCCCTTCATGTAGTCGTCGAGTTTTTTTAAATCCCTGTAATGAATTACAGACATGATCAGTGGCTCCCGTATCTACACACTAGGTACCGGTAGATAACACTGATGTGCGTAAATATTATGATCGTTTATGCATGTTTTAACGCACATTCACTTGCTTTTATACGTATATATTCTTTGCATGATCATCTCTTTTATCGTATACTCATCATATATACTCTATTGTTCGAATATCTGTTCTTTTTTTGGTCTTGTGTTGACAAGGACAACTTTCAGAGCAAAAATAGTGATTGTCGACGCACCGGAACGAGCCAAAGAACACGGTCGTGGAACCTCGCATGACTGTGTGGCCAAACAGCAGAAGAGAAGTTCATGGTCGTGCAACTCTTGCATGGACGTGCGGCCAACCAGAGACAGATCTTTGCATGGCTGTGCAATCTTGCACGGTCGTGCCCCCCACAACTAGCAGCCAAGAAAGGAACGACTGTTCAATCCTGCACGGTCGTGCCCCAGGAGCCGAGCCCTAGCCTATAAATAGGGTTTTAAACCCTTCTCCAAGGGGGGAGAGCCGAGAAGCGAGCCGTCAGTAGGAGAATCACCTTAGTGTCATTCCACGCCATCCAGGACCTCTGTCCAGTGATCTTTCATCACCACATTAACTCCAGAAGCAAAGGATTGGATCTGAAGATCACTCATCGTTGTTGGATAAGCATACTTCTTCTTTCTCTCTTCTTGTTTGAGGATTGTATGCTTAATTACATTATGTCTTTGGGTTTTTCTCCGGCGTCTATGGAGTAGATACCTTGTTCTAGGATTAGGGAGTAGTTGTGGATTGGTTTTGATGTAAGACTCACATTTATGCCTTTATTCATTGGATGATTTCGCTTGCTTTATTTCAACTATTATGCATGCTTGTTGTGTATTAATTGATTGTATAGGAATTTCTACCCTCGTAAAGAGAGTATCTTAGATGGTACACCCGAGGGGCCCTAGTGATAGGGGTAACCCGTTCACGAACATATAGGGTACTTCCTTGAAAGGAGAGGCAACTTCTCCACAAGGAAGTAAGAGACCAAACTAAGCTCCTTATTTCTATCCTTAATAACACCAATTAGAGTTGTGTTCTTATGATCTACCGAGGCGCCCTCGTGACAGGGGTTAACCGTAATAGGATTTCATAAGGATCTTCTTTATTTGGTACTTAAGGATAGATGCTTCAACTTCCAGCAAATGCATGTTGATGGAAAATGAGTAAAGGATAGAATGTGATACATCAATACCACCACAATGAAATCGAACTCCTAGAACTATTCATAAACTAAGTTAATTACTTCTTCTTTGCCAGTTCTCGTTTCTGCTTCCCAATCTCTTTTCTTTAGATAACTTACAACCATCGGTAGTTTAGCTAATCCTAAGTAAACCATTGCTAGTGCTTATAACCAGTTCTCGTGGGATCGATAATCTTTATTACTGACGATGAATCCATGCACTTACGGAATCGTAACAAGTTTTTGGCGCCGTTGCCGGGGACTGCGTCTATAACATTAGCGAAAGTCATATTGGATTAGACTAGACTTAGTTTCTTTTTCCTTTATCTTTCCTTTTTCTAATATTTTGCATTTTAGAGATAAATAATTTTATTTTTGCTTTTCTTTATTTTCTACATTCTTATTAAAATGCCTAGAAAATATTATTCCAATTCTTGTCTTCACTATGTTCCATATCTTGTTCTTGCATGCAAAGAGCTAATCTTGCAGGAGATTCAACTATCCCATATGTCTGTCTATTTTTCCCTCCCGGTCTGTTTGGATAGGACATGATGTTAAGACCATTAAAGGATTATGGAGCCCCAAAGTCTGCTAAAGAGCTAGGGCCCATTGTATTTCCAGAAATCCCAGCGAAGAATTTTATGCTCAGACCTTCATTCATCTCTAAAGTTCAAGAAAATCAGTTTGGGGGATTAGATTCAAAGAATCCTTACTTGCATCTCCTAGATTTGCACAGTTATTGCAATACACTGAGAGTTGAGGGGGTTCCGGCTGATTCAATACAACTTATAGCTTTTCCATTCAGCCTCAGAAGTAATGCGAAGGTTTGGTTCAACACTCTGCAACCGAGAAGCATCAGGACATGGGATGAATTAGAGAGAAAATGTCTAAATAGATACTTTCCTCCAAAAAGGACCGCTCAGTTGAGGGATCAAATTCTGCACTTCAAGCAACGTGACGAAGAAGCATTGCATCAAGCCTGAGATAGGTACTTATCAATCCTATATCAGTGCCCATATCACGGTATTGAGAGTTGGTTGATTCTTCACGTATTTTACATTGGACTCTCGTTCCAGAACAAGAGCCTTCTGGACGCAGCAGCTAGGGGGGCACTCATAAAAAAGGTTTGGATGAAGACAAGAAATAATCCATATGGTGGTATCAAATCTCAACGAGTGGTCAGGACAAGATGTGCTAAACTTATCTCTACACCCAATCGAAGCAAGAGAGGATATGGGAGTGCATATGGATGAAAAGAAGTTAAGATACGCAAGAAATGAGGTTCAGGAAGAATTAGAAGAATCCATCAGTGTACGGTGCAAGGATGTACAAAAACTGTTTCCTTGGTGTGGAGAGGTCTTATTAAAATTGCCGGGAGGTTTGATATCTACCTCAGCATCATTTATAGAGGAGAACTTGGATGCTGACGATAATATTGAAAGAATGACTCAAGAAATTGAGAAAGCGCCAGAAGAAGTCGTGGTAAACGAGGAAATACAATTATTAGAATAGGAACCAACCTTGCCTGAGATTGTGCCACCTCAAGTGGAGTTAAAACCTCTACCGCCTAACCTTAAATATGCATTCCTTGGTCCAGATTTCACCTTCCCAGTAATAATTAATGTAAATTTGACTGAGATGGAGATACAGAAATTGATCAAGGAGCTGAGAGTACACAGAAAAGCAATCGGATACACCATTGATGACATAAAAGGGATCAACCCTTCGATCTGCATGCACAGAATTCTGCTCAAAGAAGGATATAAAAATTTGATTGAGCATCAAAGAAGATTAAATCCAAATTTGAAAGAAGTTGTGAAGAAAGAAGTATTGAAACTTCTTGACGCCGGAATCATTTATCCTATATCAGATAGTGAGTGGGTAAGTCCGGTCCATGTGGTCCCCAAGAGAGGGGGAATGATGGTGGTTAGAAATGAAAACAACGAATTGATTCCAACAAGGACAGTCACAAGATGGCGGATGTGTATTGATTACAGGAAGCTAAATAAGGAGACTAGGAAAGATCATTTTCCCTTACCATTCATTGATGAGATGCTAGAAAGGTTGGCAAAACATTCCTATTTTTTCTATCTGGATGGATACTCTGGCTTCTTTCAAATTCCAATACATCCCCTAGATCAAGAAAAGACCACCTTCACGTGCCCTTTTGGTACCTATGCTTATCGACGAATGTCGTTTGGACTTTGCAACGCACCAGCTACATTTTAGCGATGTATGATGGCAATATTTTCATATTTTACAGAAAAAATTATAGAGGTATTCATGGACGACTTCTCAGTCTATGGGAATGACTTCGACTCCTGTCTTTTGAATCTTTCTAAAGTTCTCCATAGATGTGAAGATATAAACTTAGTTCTGAATTGGGAAAAATTCCACTTTATGGTCAAAGAGGGAATTATTTTAGGTCATAAGATTTCAGAACGAGGAATTGAGGTAGATAAAGCCAAAATAGAGACAATTGAGAAACTAACTCCACCTCTTAACGTAAAAGGGGTTAGGAGCTGTAGGACCGTTGGGCCGGCTAGAAGGGTTGGTAAATAACCTGTCAATTAAAAACAAACAACCCTTCCTCGAACGATTAAGCTAACACTTGTAAAATGAATTAAGCAGATAAATAAAAGCATAAAAGAAAAGACGAGGCACCAGATGTTTACTTGGTTACAACCGATGTGGTTGTTAATCCAAGGAAGATTAAGCTCAAAAACTCCTTCAGGCGGAGAAGCCTCTTACAGCGTTTAGGCACAGAAAACAGAAGCTTAACTACAACTAAAGCATACAAGTGTTTGGAAATAGAATGATCGTAATTGTTGAAAAGCTTCTGGACCAAGGCTATATTTATAGCCTTGGTCGGGGCGCCTGGAAGAGTTCCGGGCGCCCTGGGGGGGATAAAATTTATCCCCCAACGGTTGGATCGAGTCAAAGCTCGATCCTGTGAAAAAGTCACTTCCGGGCGCCCGGAAGGGTTCCGGGCGCCCCGGACAGTTCCCGGCGCCCCGGAGCCAAAAGTCAACCCAATTGACTTTTGGTCTGTGCTCTCTTCTCCGGTTCCGCTCGCCTCTGGTCCGGGTCTTTCTGCTCCGGCTCCGCTTGCTTGGGTGATCTCTGACATCCGGAATAGGGCTCACCCGAACCCATCTTCCGGTCTTCTCGAGCGTGCTTCCCTCCGGCTTCTCATCCCTCGGAATTGCCGCGTGTCCCTTCTCGTCCACTAGCGTACTCATCCGCAGACTTTGTCCCTTGGTCGCACCCCGTACCGACCTTCGCGCTAGCTGCGTCTCTTGCTCCCCGAGCAATCTTCCGCTCCGGCTTTCGTACCTCGAAACCACCGCGCGCACTTCCTTCTCGTCCACCGGTGTACTCTTCCGCAGCACCTCGTCCCTCGGACGCACAGCGTGTCGTCCTTCTCGCTAGCTGCATCTTCCGCTCGAGTACCTGTGTTCCTAAGCTCCTGCACACTTAGACACAAGGTTAAATACACACAGGACCTAACTTAACTTGTTGATCACACCAAAACAACCTTGGGGTTTCAACAATCTCCCCCTTTTTGGTGTGATCAACCCAAGTTAAGCTAGGGAAAAAATAGACATAAAACATAAACTAACTTATATTGCAATTAAGTGCAATAAGATAGAAAAAATTAAATTCCAACAGAAAATTTTAATTTTCAATTTTCTCTACCTCCCCCTAGACTTATACTTCTTCTTCTCCCCCTTTGATCACAATAAAAATAGGATTTAAAATTCTAAGGGTTTAAAGACATAGAAAATTTTGAAAAATTATCTGTTAAAATATCTCTAAGTCAACAATAGCTTTTTGAAAAGTTTCTAAGTTAAAAAAAAACTTTCTAAGCCAAAAAGACTTTTATGCAAGAAAATTTAAACATTTTAAAAAATTTCTATGCATTTATTTATTTATTTAGTTCTTAATTCTATTTATCAGAAAGTTTTAAATTTCCATTTTAACTTATCATAATTTCTTAAATCAATCTTTTTTAGATTTAATGCCACAAAGATTATACATGCAGAAATTTGTATCATGTTAATTTCTATTTGAATTTCAATTTCACAGAAATATTCAGATGGCATAGATTTTAACTTGATAAATTTTTTTGACAATATAAGAAGTTCTTTCGGAAAGGTGCAAAATTCGTTCGAAAGACTATTTTGTGATTTGCAAGAATTTGACGACAAAAATTCTAACTTGCAAAAATCTTTTAACAGTCGATTTCTTAATCCGAAAAATTCTTTCGATAACATATTTGGAAATAAATCTTTTGATAAAGTACTTAATTCGCAAGAATCTAGTTTGCAAGATTTATTATACAAAAGTTTTTCTGAACCGAAAATCTCTTTTGATGAATCAATTTCTAATTCGAAAAAATCTTTTGGTAGCTTTTCGACTGGTTTAACCAATTGATTAGAAGATGGAGACCATACCTGACTTACCTTTTTGGCCGTAGGTTCTCCCCCTGTTGAATTAATTTCTTCCGAAGATTCTCCCCCTTCATCGATCTCGGGATGTACTTCGGCTGTTGGGGCTGTCTTGGTAATTTCTTCCGTCTCGGATTCTTCTGATGACGGCTCGATGTCTATTGAGGAGACGACTTCAACCGGTTCTTCATAGAGCATTAAGAACTTTTTCCAAAGTTCTTTCGCGCTTTTGTACTCTCCGACTCTGTCGAAATCTTTAGTTGGTATTGCGCTTAGAATGTGAAACTCTGCCCGAGCATTCGCCATGGACTCTTCACGTTGCTTCTCGTTCCAGAGGCGTATGCCGATTTTCTCTCCGTTCGAGTCTTTCGGTGCTTCATAACCTGTTTTCATTATTAGAGAAATACCAATATCAGAGTTAAGAAATACCTTCATTTGTTGCTTTCATGAAGAAAGCTCCCCCTCGAATGTTGGTGGGTAGTCGCTAGCTCCGGCCATTGTTGCTTCAGACGGCGGTTAGTCCTTCTGAGGCGTACTCGGCTCTAATACCACTTGTAGGACCGTTGGGCCGGCTAGAAGGGTTGGTAAATAACCTGTCAATTAAAAATAAACAACCCTTCCTCGAACGATTAAGCTAACACTTGTAAAATGAATTAAGCAGATAAATAAAAGCATAAAAGAAAAGACGAGGCGCCAGATGTTTACTTGGTTACAACCGATGTGGTTGTTAATCCAAGGAAGATTACGCTCAAAAACTCCTTCAGGCGGAGAAGCTTCTTACAATGTTTAGGCACAGAAAACAGAAGCTTAACTACAACTAAAGCATACAAGTGTTTGGAAATAAAATGATCGTAATTGTTGAAAAGCTTCTGGACCAAGGCTATATTTATAGCCTTGGTCGGGGCGCCTGGAAGAGTTTCGGGCGCCCTGGGGGGGATAAAATTTGTCCCCTAACAGTTGGATCGATTCAAAGCTCGATCCTGTGAAAAAGTCACTTCCGGGCGGCCGGAAGGGTTCCGGGCGCCCCGGACAGCTCCGGGCGCCTCGGACAGTTCTGGGTGCCCCAAAGCCAAAAGTCAACCCAATTGACTTTTGGTCCGTGCTCTCTTCTCCGGTTCCGCTCGCCTCTGGTCCGGGTCTTTCTGCTCCGGCTCCGCTTGCTTGGGTGATCTCTGACATCCGGAATAGGGCTCACCCGAACCCATCTTTCGGTCTTCTCGAGCGTGCTTCCCTCCGGCTTCTCATCCCTCGGAATTGCCGCGTGTCCCTTCTCGTCCACCAGCGTACTCATCCGCAGACTTCGTCCCTCGATCGCACCCCGTGCCGACCTTCGCGCTAGCTGCGTCTCTTGCTCCCCGAGCAATCTTCTGCTCCGGCTTTCGTACCTCGGAACCACCGCGCGCACTTCCTTCTCGTCCTCCGGTGTACTCTTCCGCAGCACCTCATCCCTCGGACGCACAGCGTGCCGTCCTTCTCGCTAGTTGCATCTTCCGCTCGAGTACCTGTGTTCCTAAGCTCCTGCACACTTAGACACAAGGTTAAATACACACAGGACCTAACTTAACTTGTTGATCACACAAAAATAACCTTGGGGTTCCAACAGGAGCTTTCTAGGGCATGCTGGGTTTTACAAGCGTTTCATCAAGGATTTCTCAAAAATTTCCAAGCCACTAACTAACCTGTTGATCAAAGGTGCTGAATTCTATTTTGATGATGACTACAATGAGGCGCTTAAGAAAATCAAGAGTGCTCTCATCTCATCTCTTGTAATTCAAGCTCCAGACTGGGAACTCCCATTCGAAATCATGTGCGACGCCAATGGCTATACGGTGGGTGTAGTTTTAGGACAAAGAAAGGACAAAGTACTGCATGCAATCTACTATGCGAGCAAGACATTGGATGCAGCCCAAATGAATTATTCTACCACTAAAAAGGAATTATTGGCCATAGTGTTTGCAATCGACAAGTTCAAGTCTTATCTAGTGGGCTCAAGAGTGATAGTGTATTTTGATCATGCTTCCATAAGATATCTGCTTAATAAGAAAGATGTCAACCCTCGTTTGATTAGGTGGATCTTGCTTCTCCAGGAATTTAATATGGAAAAGAGACAAGAAAGGGGTTGAAAATGTTGTGGCAGATCATCTATCCCGAGTATGGTCAAATGGGTAGAAAGATGTGGATTTTGATCCACCCATAAATGATGTTTTCCCTGACGAGCATCTGTTGGCAGTAAGTTTTGAGAGGGTTCCTTGGTATGCGGATTTTGTTAACTATCTTGTAAGTGGAGTACTTCCCCCAAAATTCACCTGGCAGCAGAAGAAGAAGTTTTTCTCAGATGTCAAACACTACATATGGGACGAACCACTGCTTTTTAGGAAATACGGAGATATAATCTATCGAAGGTGTGTGTTGGAAGACGAGATCAAGGCCATTTTATTTCATTGTCACTCATCATCTTACAGCGGACATCTGGGAGTGTCAAAAATAGCTGCAAAGATTTTACAAGCAGGATTTTTTTGGCCAAGTCTATTTAAAGATATGAAAAATTTTGTGCAGTCCTGCGACCAATGTCAAAAGACCGGAAACATCACTAGGAGAAATGAGATGCCACTGAATTGCATCCTCGAAGTGGAATTGTTCGATGTATGGGGAGTAGACTTTAAGGAACCCTTTCCTTCATCATGTGGAAATAATTATATTTTAGTGGTAGTGGACTATGTATTGAAATGGGCAGAAGTCATAGCTTCTCCTGCCAGTGACGCCAAAATAGTAATTAAACTATTTAAAAAGGTGATTTTTCCACGGTTCAGTGTGCCTAGGGCAGTTATTAGCGACGGAGGTTCGCACTTCATTGAAAGATAGTTTGAAAATTTTCTAAAGAAATACGGAGTGAGCCATAAAGTAGCGACACCGTACCATCCCCAGACCAATGGACAAGCTGAGATTTCCAACTGGGAGATCAAAGCAATATTAGAAAAGACAGTGTCCAATTCTCGGAAAGATTGGTCATTGAAATTGGATGATACTTTATGGGCATACCGTACTACCTTCAAGACTCCAATCGATGTGACCCCATTCCAACTTGTGTATGAGAAGTCATGTCATCTTCTAGTAGAATTAGAACACAAGACTTACTGGGCGATAAAACAGCTTAACATGGACCTGAAGTTAGCAGGAGATAAAAGGAAACTCCAATTAAATGAGCTTGATGAGTTGAGGATAGATGCCTACGAACATGCCAAATCCTACAAAGAGAGAACGAAGAGATGGCATGATTAGCATATCATGCGGAGAGAATTCAAGGAAGGGGACTCAGTGTTGTTGTTTAATTCAAGATTGAAGCTTTTTCTTGGAAAGTTAAAATCGAGATGGGCAGGACCATTCCAAGTCAAAAAGGTTTACCCGTTCGGAGCTGTTGACATTTGGAGCGAGAAGCGTGGAGAATTTAAAGTAAACGGGCAGCATTTAAAAAAAAATACCTCCACGATGTGCCGACAGAGGAAGATATGTTGATATACTTCTCGGATTCGCGCCCATCTGAATGAATTAAAATGGGGTGGAGCTAAAGACCTTAAACAAGTGCTTCTTAGGAGGCAACCCAAGGGTTTTTCATTTTTGTTCATCATTCCGTTTATTTTCGAGTATTTTTATTATTTCTTTATTTTTGGGTATTCGTTTTCAGGATGTGCAGAGCCTCCACGAGCTGACCATGAGCGTTTCATGGGCGTGGAGGCGTAAGAGGAACCAAAATGGTGAAAGGTGAGTCATCGTGCGCTTAAAGGAGTCGGCTGTGTGACCCCACACGGTCGTGCGAAGCCGACAGAGGGACAAAGGCCACGAGTCGTGCAACCTTCCACGGTCGTGTGGCCTATGCAGAGAGGAAGAAGATGCGGGCCAGGCCAATTGGCATGGACGTGCAAGAGGACCAGTGGAGAAAGAGACATCGGCCGTGCCCATTGGCACGACCGTGCGATCAATGCAGAGCAGAAGAAGGCACGGGTCGTGCCAATCGGCACCGCCGTGCGACTTTGGCCGAGGGGAGAAGAGAGGGGCTCTTGCCAATTGGCACGACCGTGCAGAATCACCAAGAAGAGGGTGTGCAACCCTACACGGCCCGACCCAAACTACCTCTATATTAGGTCACGGGTGTGCGGAGGCTTGCACGCCCGTGTGTAACGACCCGCCTTCTACTACTAGGCTGTAAGGCTGATCGTCACAGTTATGCTGTGCTAACTATGCGGAAAACTGATCTAATTTAAATTTTAGATGCTAGCTGATAACTATTCTTGGTTCTACATGTACTGGTGGATGTAATCTAAGGTATACCTAACATATACTACATCCCCTATGGTCAAAGAACTGAAATATATGTTTCCCGGCTGTTATCAGACCTCCCAATCGATCCGTTGATCGATTGGAACGTCGAATCGATCCAGGGATCGATTCAGCCGGCTACTGTACACGTGACATAGGTTGGATCGATCCAGCACGCTACTGTGACCGGGACGATATTCTGGATCGATCGGCTGATCGATCCAGACTGACCAATCGATCCAGTGATCGATTCCCAAACCTTCTATTCGCGACAGAAATTGCTGGATCGATCGGACGATCGATCCAGAAACCTACTGTTCGCGGAGCAACTTGCCCGATCGATCAGCTGATCGATTGGGACCCTCCAATCGATCCACCGATCGATTGAGGTTTCTGATTTCGCACTAAAACTCTGATTTCAGCACTGGTTCGTGCCAAAACCTCACACTACAACTATCTAATGCATAATAAACATTCCAATAGCATAGGACTAGCAATCTAACTTGTTATAGTGCATGGTTCTTTAATTTCTAGCATTTAACAACTTAAAATGCATAAGAAGCAAAATACTAAAAGTTCATATTTCTAAGCGGGAATGTTTAAGTCCCCTAAAGATCCTTGATTCCAGTTCCCGCCACACACACCATCCTTGCATTGCCCTCCAGCTTCCTCTGTTAATCCAACTTTCCTTTACCTTTATCTGCAGTATAAGGAAAAGTAGAATCTGTAAGCTTAAAGCTTAGTAAGAAACCATCTACCTCATAAAAACATGCAACGATGCAAATATGATTTTAAATCATGCTGTTTAAAACATATGCTGGATATACTGAATAAATTAAGCATGGCATGGCATATAAGCATACAATCATGGCGTATTTAAAGCTGAACATAAAGTCATCATGTATATTCACAGGGAAAAACTAAGCTGATACTAAGAACTGAGCTACGCTAATACTGAGCTACTGCTAGAACTGTTCTGAATTCACGAACTAATTTGTGAAAGATTGAAAACCATATACATATAGTAAGTGAAAATACTATACATGCTGCTGATGGGCCGCTATGCGCACATCTCTAACTAGACCCGGGGTTGCAAGTCCCGAATTTAGTAGAGCTACTAGGTTATCTAAACCTAGGGACCGACTATGGGAGCCCAGCCCAATGGATATCTGATCCAGTACAGTGCCAACTGAAAAGTAAAATACTGAGTATAGCTAAACTGTTCTAAATAGCTATTTCTAGGTTATCTGAACCTAGAGCTAGGTTGTCTGAACCTAGAGGCGACTGTGGGAGTCCACCCATTGGACCGTAGTCCCATATAAGCTAGAATAAACTGATTTACTAATTCAGATGCTTCTAATGCATTCACTGTGCTCATAAAAATGCCTAAATTGCATTCTTTTCTAAGCTGGTTATTCAATCGAACACCTAGTGTGCTTTAACTCCCCTCTCTATTAGGGAGACTACCTTTAGGCACCCAACAGCATCTAAACCTCCAACTGAAGGAGAAAAGACGTGTCCGGCCCATCTAAAGGTACTCACTAAATCCCTAAACCTGCGAGGAGGGTTAAATACACCCTATGTGTCGAAAACATACGCATATAACTAAACTAATGCACAGAAAATCAAACGGTAGCTATTATACTGCAGGTGAGGGGTTTCTTACCTCCTGTTCGTAATTTCTTACGATTCTATTCGCTAGAATTCCGATGGAGATGACCTTCTCGACGATCCGCTCACGTCTTTGCGTTCCTCTCGCGGAGAAGAACCTTTTTCGTGTTGGAGTTGTCGCCGGAAGGTGATCCGAGAGCCCTTGGGGCTTGGGCGCCGAGAGAGGAGGAGGAAGAGGAGTGGGCGGCGGTGAAGGTTTTTGGGAGAGGGATAGGTCACGGTGAAATTTGATGTTACCGAACCAAGTTCTCAAAATAAACCAACCCCCAACTTAACCTCCCTATTTATACTAAGTAACTAATTCGGCCAACCCAATTATAATTATAATTGGTTCCCTTTCCTTTCAGCACGGCTCTGCTGGGTTCAGCTGGTTCCTAACATTATCCCTAAGCCATAGGTCTCGGGTTCGATTCCCGCCTAAGCTATTTTGCGGTTCTAATTATTTTTGCTGCTTCCGCTACTCGGAAAATTCCGGAAAAATATCTAAAAATTCCAGAAAAATCATAGAATATTTCTAAAAATAATTTGAGAATTTTCGGGCGTTACAACTCCCCATACCTTATAAAAAGTTCGTCCTCGAACTTAGAATAATTCTGGCTGGCTTCTGTCTCCCAAGTTGCCTCCTCTGCTGTGTGACTGTGCCAAATGACTTTGACTAAAGGTACTTCCTTGTTCCGCAATTTCTTAACTGCTCGGTCTATTATCTAAATAGGCCGACTATCATAGCTGAGGTCCTCGCAGATCTGTACCGACTGAGGCTCAATCACCTGGGTGGCATCTGGGGTATGTTTCTTCAGCATAGAGACATGAAATACGTTGTGGACAGCTGACATTTCCTGGGGTAGCTCTAGCTCATATGCTACCTTGCCCACTCTTCTGCTGATAAGGTATGGTCCCACATATCTGGGACTTAGCTTGCCCTTTTTCCCAAAACGCATTACTCCCTTCATGGGAGCCACTCTGAGGAACACTGAATCCCCAACTGAAAACTCTAAGGGTCTGCGCCGCGTATCAGCATAGCTCTTCTGGCGGCTCTGAGCTGTCTCTATCCTCTGGCGGATCTGCTGTATAGCTGCTGTGGTATCTGCTACTAGATCTGTCTGAAGCTCTAGTTCCTTCTGTTCTCCTC